>NC_056738.1:443501815-443791815 GCF_019279795.1 Protopterus annectens
ATTAAGGTAAGCCTAAGTAATATTACAGTATATGTACTGTGTGAACAACACCATACTCATATGAGCCACTCACACAGTAACCCTACATATAGTCGGCCACTACACAGTGTAGTCTGATGCCTGACTGTGGTATGGGACATGTGTTGGTCTGGCCCTCCAAACATGTACACTGATAGGGTGCCATCACCTGGCACAGCATGTAACATCTGATAGAACAGGACCAAGGACAATGACATCTACCACAGTCTGTACACAGGTCAGGTAACATATGCACAACACACTCTGTCAACAATCACCGTAAGTACACAGACCTCAATATTGTACACACTACAACAGAATGTCCAGGTTCTATACTGAAATATGAGGTCTACTTTACATAACATGTCTATCACACTGATATTTCACTAACTTGTTACCAGGTATGATTCCAGTAAATAATGATGTACTGTAGATATGCACCTCTTACTGCATGACATATGGACAAAAGATGACAGACATGGGGGACAGAGGCATAAACACAGCACTAGTATTGACATATTACTGTGATAATCATTACAAACATTACCTGGTGTACCAGGATTTGTTGTGTCAAATGTCTTCTGAGGGATATGAAGTCAGAAACTGACATTGATGTCAGCATGTATTGACTGCAATCATCAGAGTTTGGTACTGCATATCTACAGATAGGAAATGTGTGAGTAACAAAACACATGCAAGACTCCAAGCTCTGGACAGTCTGCAGATAGCCCTACAGGTGAGACTTTCCTCCCCCACATAATGCTGTCATGCCAGACTTCAAATCATGTAGAAAGTACAGTTGTGTACACTTACCATAAATGTAGATGTTCGAGTGTATTCACTGTTGCAGTCATCACAATTGGGTTATCCTGCTGGCAGGCTACCCTCAGTCGGCCTGAATTCCGAAGTCTAGGTCCGGCGTCGGTTGCTGTCGCCTCTTCCCTGACATCAGTGCGCCAGGGGTATAAAAGATGCAGCCGACGCCATTTTCTTCAGTTTTTCTTGCCCCAGATGTCAGGTGCCCCCAAAAGGTTAGGCTAAAACTATGCCAATAAAACATGCATGCACCAAAGTATATATTTTGCCTTCATCTACAAGCAAATACACCACAAAGGTTGTATAGAATACAGAAGTACAGATAAGTTCCCGCAAAGAAAAGGGGGATGGTGGGTGGGTAACCTGGACTGCAACAGTGAATACACTCAAACATCTACATTTATGGTAAGTGCACACAACTGTACTATGTTCTTCGTGTTTCACTGTTACAGTCATTACAATTGGGTTGAATCCCAAAGCTAAGGTTGGGAGGCTGGAGCTAAATAGCATTAGGGGCCGCTATTAGGCCCTGCAGAACTGCAGTGGCAAAGCCTGCCGTGGATTTAGAGTAGAGTGGTAAGTGATAATGCTTTGTGAAGGTGTGCACTGAACTCCAAGTAGCAGCCTCTAAAATGTCTTTGGTTGGTACTCCTCTGAGGAAGGCTGCTGCTCTGGTTGAATGTGGCCTAATACCCTTAGGCACTGGCTTGCCATGTTGAAAATAGCAGAAATGAATGCAGTGGCCTATCCACTTTGAAATAGTCTGCTTTAAGATAGCCTTTCCTTGTGATCCTGCAGCATATGCCTTGTGATCCTGCAGCATATGCCACCAGTAATTGCTCTGTCTTTCTGAAAGCTTTGGTTCTGTTCAGGTAGAAGCGTAGCTGTCTGTGTATGTCCAAAGAATGCAGAATTCTCTCCCCCTTATTCTCTGGGTTTGGATAAAAGGTAGGAAGATGAATAGTTTGGTTAAGGGCCACAGTGGACACTACCTTAGGCATAAATGTCAGGTTTGTCCTCAGAGAAACCCTGTCTGGATAAAAAATGATAAAAGGTTCCACAGCCATGAGTGCCTGTAGCTCTGAGACTCATCTTGCAGCTAGGAGCAGAGCTGCTTTCCAAGATAAAAACTTTTATATCAGCTGCAGTGGCTGGCTCGAAAGGAGGCAGAGTGAGTTTTTCCAAGACATAATTGAGGTCCCATGCCGGTGTTGGTGATCTCCTTGGAGGCCTTAAATTTTTGGCCCCTCTGAGGTACTGCCTTAACAAAGGATGTGAAAAGATGATGGCTCTGTATTGTAATGAGCTGAAATGGCAGAGGCGTGAATTTTTATAGATGAAAAAGATAGGCCTTTGTCCAGCATCTCAGTCAAGTATTGCAAAATCTGAGGAATGTTTGGTACAGCAGTGTCAATTCCTTGTGCCTGGTTCCAAGCACAAAATCTCTTCCATTTTCCAGCATAGGATTTTCTAGTACTAGGCTTCCTGGCCTCCAAAATGACATCCATCACAGCTTTAGTGAGAGGTGTGCTTTGTATGACTACATTATCCACCATGCTGCCAGATTTAAAGTCTTGAGTTGGTTGTGCAGGATCCCATTGTTCTGCTGGGACAGTAGATGAGGTACTTGAGGTAAGGTCCAAGCTGGGCATTGAGACAAGCTCCTTAGGATCGGATACCAGTACTGGCGTGGCCAGTCTGGGGCAATCAGTATCATTTTTGGCTTCTCCTGTCAGAACTTTAGGAGTACCTTGGGGAGGAAAGGCATATACTGTTAAAGTTTTTCCAGCTGAAGGATAGGGCATCCACTTTCCATGCTTGTCTGTGATAAGTTCTTGTGCAGAATCTCTTTAGTTGGCAGCTGTGAGGTGAGGCAAATAGATCTATGTCCGGGCATCCCATTTCCTTGTTATCATGCTGAAGACTTGTGGATCCAATTTCCACTCGTGGGGATCCATGAGGTTTCTGCTTAGTTCGTCTGCCAGAGTATTTATCTTTCTTGGCAGGAATTGTGCCTGTAGATGCACTTGGTTAGTCAATGCTGTGTCCCACAAAGTCATGGCTAGTCTGCAAAGGGGGTAGGAATGAGTGCCTCCCTGCTTGTTTATGTACCACATGACCGTGGTATTGTCTGTCTTTATCAGTAGTTGTCCCGGATGAAGTAGGTCCTTGAAGGCTGTCAGGGCATTTTGAACAGCTAGAATTTCTTTTTGATTGATATGTAGATGCATTTAACTTGTGGACCATGTGCCTTGAATACATCTTCCTGCCATGTGGGCTCCCCAGGCATAATCCGATGCATCTATTGTTAATGTCTGTGTGGCTGGGGGTAGAGTGAATGGCTGTCCCTTGTTCTCATGACAGGCCTTTGCCCACCATCGAAACTCCTGTTGTAGGCAGGGAATGAGAGTAACTATTGTTTCCAGACTGTGACAATGTTGAGTCCAAACACTTTTTAGGTACCATTGAAGTTTCCTCATATGCAGTCTTGCATATGGAATTAGTAGAATGCAGGATGCCATGAAGCCCAAAGCCTGCAGAATTTTTCTTGCAGATAACTGGGTCTTTGTTGCCAACAGTTTGAAATAGGTAGTCAGTTGTTTTTGTTTGTCTGGTGTGAGATAAGCCATCTGGGTAGTTGTATTTAAGCTTACACCCAGGAATATTATCTCTTGAGAGGGTACTAGTTTTGATTTCTTTTCATTGACTGTGTACCCTAGCCCTGTTAGGAATCTCTTTACAAACGCCAGATGCTGTAGTAGAATGTCCTTGTTCTCTGCTTGAATGAGGCAGTCATCCAAGTAAGGATATATTTGTATTCCTCTTTGTCTGCAGTATGCAATTACTGGTGCCAGGCACTTGGTGAAGACCCTGGGTGCAGTAGATAAGCCAAAGAGCAGTGCAGAGAATTGGTAGTGCATAATTGAGGTATCTTCTGCATGTCTGCCTTATTGGGACATGCAGGTATGCCTCTTTTAGATCTAACGTCACAAGCCAAGCCTTCATGCCCAACATGAGCAGAAGTTGCTGTAGAGTCAAAATTTTGAATTTCGGAATATCCAGATATGTGTTCAGAATAGATAGGTTCAGTATTGGTCTCCAGGCTTCGTCCTTTCTGGGTACTAAGAACAGTCTTGAATAGAATCCTTGTCCCTGCTCTTGCTCTGGTACTTGTTGAATGGCCCTCATGTCCATGAGGGATGAAACTTGTTTTTGTGCCTCTGCGCACTGATTGCATGGCAGGTCTGGCATACCATTTGGTCTTGGCAGGGTGTGAAAGTGGAACCTGTAGCCTTGTGATACTATATTTAGAACCCATTTGTCCTGGGTGATCATGTGCCAATTTTGTGAAAAAAGTGCTAGTTTTCCCCCCAAAGGGGCTGTCAAAAGATAAGTGCTTGGAGCTGGAAGGGGAAAGTCATTGAGACTTGTTTCCTGTATGGCTGTGATTTTTCCTCACCGCAGGTAGAAGCACCCCATTGTTAAGGCCTGTATGAGCCCTGGGGCTGTGATCTGCCTCTGGAGTGTCTGTATCTGCCTCTTTGTGGCCTATCAGACATTGGAAAGTACCAGTTCTTTGTAGGCCAGTTCCTGCTAAATCTGGGAGGCTGTACCTGTAAGAAATATTTGACTGTTTGCATAGATTTTGCGTTGTCCTCCATTTTCTTCAACACCTCTTCTGCTTTAACACCAAAGTATCATGCTGTAATGGAGCATCTAATAGTTTTGCTTTAACATGATCAGGTAAATTCTGTTCTTTTAACCAAGCATGTCTCCTAATGACAGAACCTGTAACAACGGCCCTGCAGGAGGCCTCTAGAGAATCAAAACCACATTGCAAAGTATGCTTTCCAACTTGTTCAGTTGCATGCAATAAATCCTGCATTTCCTTGTTGTCTGCACATTCTGAATTTGTTGACATTTTCTGTTTAAGCAGTGACATAAGATATTGCTGATATTTAAGCATATGAAATTGGCAATTTAAGGCTCTTACAGCCAAGGTTGCCGAAGTATAAATCTTTTTACCCCATCAGTCTAGGGACCTAGAATCCCTATCGGAGGGGATAGGGTTTTTTGCAGTAGAAGCCTTGACCCCTTTGGGACCCTGAGAGATGGTTTCTGGGTCAGCAGCAGGGTTTTTATAAATAAATTTATGTGAATCAGGAACCCTGTACTATATGTCTGGCTTAACAGGAGCTGGTGGTAAAGAGTCTGGGGATAAACTGGACTCTGAAAATACATAATCTACAATGCCTAAAACAGGTGGAATAGCAAGGGGCCTGTGTTGAGGCAGTAAAAGGAAATCTCAGAGCCTTTTCTTGGATTCTGAGTAATCCTGGCTCTCCCAGTGGAAATGCTCCCTCATAGTATGCAGTGTCTCCCCAAAAGAATAATCCTCAGGAGGGGAGGCTGAAGGGATAGATTCTTCAGCATCAGAGTCCTCATAGGGGAGGAAGAGAATATTCTTGTTCAGATGAGGAATCAGAGGAAATGGAAACCTGGTCTGAAGATTCGTATTCTACCTCTTGCCTAGGCCTCTTATCAGAAGGGGGATGGGAACCCCTGATCAAAGTAATTAGGCCTTCGGCCATTTTAAGCATCTGTTTCTTAGGCATAGAGGCCTGTCCAGGAGAATGCTGTACTTGTTTCTTTGTCTTTAAAGTAGCTTTAGTCTTTGCCTTTGAAGCTGAAGTAGGTTTTACATATAACTGTGTAGGCCAAAAACACCCTCAGAAGCCGATGCCTGCTCAGCGGCTCCAGACTCATCTGAGGGAATAGTTTCCGAGTGTCCAATACCTTGAGTTTCCAATGGCCTCATCGGCTCCACGTGGGAGTTGGAAGCGGCCTGTGGCTCTGAGGTAGCGGGCGTCAGGGGCTGCGAAAGTGCCTCACTGAGAACCGGTGAAACGGCGACAGGCCTAGCAGAAGCCTTGTCATCTGTTTTGGATCTCGGATGCCTGTCCTTTTCTTTTTCCTTGCGCTTTTTATAAACTCCGGTAGTCAGTTGTTCCGATGGCATTATGTAATTAAATCTTCTGCCAAAGTAATAGAATGCAAAATCGTACCTACGCTTAATAGTGCGTTGGTTAAATCTAGCACAAAACCGACAACTAGCAACATTATGATCAGAGCCTAGGCAAGGAATACAGTAAGAATGAAAATCCTTATGAGGTATTTGCTTCCCACAAGAAATACAATTGTTAACTTTTTCTGACATCGGTCTGGAGCAAGAAAAAAGTTTCCCCAATGGGGTACTTAGCTTTAATGAAGACTTCGGATTTCGAAATTGAAAAACTCAGGAGTCGGCCGACCGGCACTTGCGAACTACTTTTGCTTCAGGCACCGTGCGGCAAGAAAGACTGAAGAAAATGGCGTCGGCTGCATCTTTTATACCCCTGGCGCACTGACGTCAGGGAAGAGGCGACAGCAACCGACGCCGGACCTAGACTTTGGAATTCAGGCCAACTGAGAGTAGCCTGCCAGCAGGATAACCCAACTGTAATGACTGCAACAATGAAACATGAAGAACATCGGCCATATCCACACAAACCCTGTTAAACCAACATTACTTAAAATGCAGAACAGTATTACTTACATTCTGTCCCCATGTCTGGAACTTCCCCCTCCTGTTTGTTGGCCTGTCTCCACAGTGTATGTTGTAAAGGTATTTCCAAATACCCTCTGTGATGCTGTTTGACAAACACCCAACATGCAGTACTGCTCACAGTGAAGGAAAATAGCTCACACCCACATAAAGTGCTTAGTTATAGGAGTGTGTTTCCAAGCAAGTGGTTATGGAATGATACCACAGCTGTCCCCACATGCAATTAGTGAGTGGGGGACTGCTAATCATGCATAGGCCATCAGCTGATCATGAGCATTCCTTACAATAGTCAAGCTGTTGCCTATTCAAAACACGTGTACTTTTCCATATCCACCAGAGAGGGCGAGAGAGAGGCAGTGAGAATGAGACAAAGTAAGAAACAGCATGAGCCAAGTGTGTTTGTGTAGGACACATGGGTGGGAGAGTGTTCTCTGCGTACTACAAGGGTTACCCATATTGTTCACCAATCCATTGTCACATGTGGGGCTATGGACTGTGTACACCAGCCTCTCTGCTGTTTGACATCTGCTGTCCTTGTAAGGTGGACATTGTGAAATATAGTAGGTCCTCAATATAATAATTTATCAAAACCCGCCCCACAATGCCTCCTGTCATTACACAAGCACAGCAATCTCCACACAGGATACTGATGACAGAACCACACACACACACACACACACACACACACACACACACACACACACACTTGCCAGTACTGAGATTCAAACCCGTACCTAACTATGTATTGCTACTACAGTGTACTGCATTTATCGTGAGCGCCACAAAGCTTATTAGGTGAATGTTGTCCCAAGGTACTTCTATGGTGAGGAACATCACTAGCTCTTGTAAATACTAGCATTGGTTGATGTAGTTAGTGAGAGTTTACAAAAATTATTTCACCCTAATCACACATTTCCATTTGCCAGTGGTGGGGTTCAAACCACTAACAACCTTTACAGGTCATTATGTTACCCATTTCCCACATGCACCACTGTCCAGACATAGTTTGGGCTTCACAACAGGTAATTGTAAGGTGGATGTTATCTGCAGGACTGCTAAAGTCAGGCTCTGAGATGTGTACTAGCTATAAATGGGGCAAAAATCATTGAGATACACACATACATATGTACCAATATAAACACATGACACAGATGAGATTCAAACCCATAGCTGTGTATCAACTGTTACTATGTTGTTGTGCACCCACAGCATGCATCATGGGTCTTATAGGGCTTGCCTTTGTCCAAAGGTATATTTGAAGGTGAATGACATCAGCAGGCTTGGTATAGTAGGGCAATAGGAGGTGGTGTGACTGGCCTCAAAATCATTAAACTCTACACTCACACACACAGTTTCACAGTTGCCATGTCAGAGATTAGAACTTCTACCTGACTAGCACATTACACTATAGCATTATGCAGTTATTGCATGCACCATGCAGATTATAGAGCTTGCTCTTGTCCAAAGGTATATTACAAGGTGGATGACATCAGCGGGCTTGGTAAAGTGGGGCTATGGGAGGTGTGACTGTGAATAGCCTAAAAATCAGTCTCTACACACAAACACACAGAGTTTCACAGTTGCCATGTCTGGGATTAGAACTCATACCTAAGTAGTATATCACACTATAGCATTTTGCAGTTATAGCATGCGCCACAGAGGTTATAGGGCTAGCCCTTATCCAAAGGTGTATTTCAAGGTGATTGACATCAGCAACCTTGCTAAAGTGGGGCAATGGGATGTGTAGTATCTATGAATGGCCTGAAAATCATTGCTCCCTACACACACACACACACACACACACACACACACACACACACACACACAGAGTTTCACAGTTGCCATGTTTCGGATTAGAACTCCTACCCAACTAGTACATCACACTATAGCATTATGCAGTTATTGTACGTGCCACAGAGCTTAGAGGGATTATCCTTGTCCAAAGGGGTATTTCAAGGTGACTAACATCAGCAGGCTATCTAAACTAGGGCAATGGGGAGTGTAGTGTGTGTGAATGGGCCATAATCCATTCCTCTGGAAACACACACCGCTCAGTCACACACAAATTTACATTTGACAGGACTGTGTATATGACTGCTAGATGAATAATGACTTGTACTGTCATGTTACACAGTTATCACAAGCACCACAGGCACTATAGTGCTGAGGGCTACCAGAAGCAAATGTCTACAGTGATGGACATTGGCACATCATGTGATATTGGCCAACTGGATGTGTGGTGGGTGGGACAGGCCTCATGATGGGAAGCTCTTTGTCACCGTCTCTTTCTTCACCACATCTCTGTTTGCATATGTTTGACCTATTATAGTATGTTGTCCTTGGATATATGTGTGTATTCCTATCCCGTGTGTATGCAAATGACTGGTGTGCAATGTGGTGTGTGTGCACACACATCTGTGACTGACAGATATGTATAGTCCACTGTTGTTGCCAGACATGTGCTTAATTTCTGTTAAGTGTGGGAGCATGCCCAGTATGACCCTTCTGTATTTTGCTGCCAGACATGGGCTTCATTTCTCTAAGTGTGGGAGCATGCCCAGTATGACGTTCTGTACTGAATGTGTGAATCCATTTCAGGTAGGCCGTACTCCAGTGCAGGCATTTGTGTTCTACACCTACAGCTAGCAACCTGTTTCTGCAGGATATCTGTAGATAGGTTGACAATATGGAGTCACAATGGGCAAAGGCTAGTGGGATACTGTAACTGCGTCTGTGCTGCTTCTGCTACATGGTTTTGGTGTTAACAGAGATATTCAGACATATGTACTGCTTTACACTGTGATGTATTATGTCATCAACTACTGAGAGATATACTTATTTACTTGTAGTCATTTCCTGGGGAATACAAGATAAATGAAGTTGTGTCCAGTATTGTAGTCTGCAGCCTATATATTCTTGCACAATCATGCCATTCTGGAGGTGGAGCTGCAGACACTTACTGATGGGTCTGTGTAAATGGTCCAGCACCTTGGTACTGTGGTGGCCAAGGATCCCATGCTTGTACATCTATTGACATGACAGAATGGCCATATCCTGCTGTGGCCATACCTCTCAGCTGTACAGAGTCACACAGATTACCCAGAGGCAGGATTCATATTAGGTCATTTCCCCTTCACATTGTGGTTTATGAGCAGGTTTGTAGCCACCCATTCCTAGGTTTGCAGGCAGGGATAGTATGGGCACACAGTTTCAGACTTCACACACTCCATGGCGTCCATGCTTCTACCCCCCCCCTCTGTTATTCTATCCTCTTCCTAACATTATGCGAGCAATTATCAATTCATCCCAGCAGTATTTAAGGGTTGTTCCATAGTTCATGCAGTAGGACATGGTGGACATGCTACTGGGGATTTGTCGACATGGTCTTGCATTTGTGTTCTGTGGACTGTGTTATGTCATTATTTGGGACTCCATGACATAACATACATTGGCAGTACAGGCGAGACACATGCCTTTGACAGAGGACTGTAGGGCATTTGGTAGTGATGCAGGTCATCTGTAACAGGCCAGTGCATTCTGGTCACTCCTACAGTCCCAGGCTGCAAGCCACTGGATTCCCCTGGGGTGACAGGGTAGGTGTGCAAGGTGTAAATAGCAACAGTTTCTGTCCTTATTAATCCATTAGTGTGGATGCCGGCAGGGTGCTGCTTACAGCTAGGGACACACCTGCATAGGACACCTCTTCAGCATGCTGCATTCTGTGGGTATTCCCATACAGAAGTGGGGGGTCATATTGTACTCATTCCCAACAGCAGGGATATGATCTGTGATGAACCTGTGGCTGATGGTGGGGTGAGCCGAGTGTGTGTGCACTATGGAAGCTTCTTGCAGCTGACTCACAGATATACGTGGGGCATTCCCCTTATGCTGGCTTGTGCAGAGACATCAGCGGTATCTCAATACTTCATAACTGTGGCTTTTGTAGTCTCCCAGTGTTTGGCCAGACTATATTCAGTATTCCATACTACACAGACAACTAATGTGCTGCTAACATGTATGTACAATTCCAAAGGTGTGCCCATTTGACAGTAGCATTTTATACTCTCGCTGTCTAGAGTACTTCCACCTGTGTACTGTTTGTATGTCTGGGTCCACATTCATGCCATGTCCATCTTTCAGATGGTGACAGATATTACATCTGAACAATTAGTATGGATTTTGCTGGGATGCATTGTGTTTGGCACTGCAGTTGTTAAAACTTGGCCCTGTCATCCCCAGTACTAGCCATAGGCCACCGGAACACAACCCTCCATGCCTACATGCTGACCACTTCCACACAATATACAACACACAACAACCTAATACACAGTATATAACACATACACAATATACAACACATAACAACCTAACTCACATTCCCCTTAATATTGTACACGTGCAACAATCTATCCTGCTAATTTGGCCAGCCCAGGTAATCTGTGCTCCACTATTATACCCACATGTACAGGTTACTACATTAATACATAGGATTATGAGGGGGGCACACCTGACGACTGTAAACATTTGCTATGACTGTACTGGTATTACATGTACTCTGTTAACTTCCATTTCATTCTGTATTCTGACTGTATTCTGACCTATCACGCAGACTAGAGGCATATCAGTGTAGTACAGATCTTAGGTTTTATTGACCTACATTTCAGTTTCAGACATCTTACCCTTCAGAACTAACATCCGACTGCCTGACCTGTTGTAGTCTGTGTAGGTCTGGAGGGGGGCTGTTCTCCATTGTCATCAATTGGAGGGCTTAGCACAGCCTTTCTTTGTGGTCATCTACACCTGTCCTGCTGGCCAAGACTGTTGTTGGGTATGTGAGCCTCACTGACATGCATGTGTGTGTCCTATGGACACACATTTGGCCCATCACATGTCCTGCAGTGGGATGTGTCATCTTGTCTAGTACTGCCAACAATGTTGACACCGGTATTTGTTATGGATTTCATGCTGCCCATACAGGTGTCTACTATCTGCTGCCATCCCATTCAGCCACCCGATTTCCTTGCATGCTCACATCCGTACCATAGATACTAGTAGCAGAACATACTACTACATTCAGCAATCAATAGGAAAAGTGATTTACCGTGTGGCTGTGCCAGTATTGAGAATGGTGCTGGAGGGCTGACTATGTCAGATGCACATAGTTCACTCCCTATACATGGTTAAACACAGATAGTGTCAGGTTTGGCATCCCTTTTACTGTATGTGCGAGTCAGAGAGACAGGTGTCATTCCCTGGGTTCCTAACGTGTCAGTGTATGTGCTATGCATTGCCTCTTTGCCAAGGCCTGGGAATACTGGGCATGCCTCCTTCTGCCTACAAGGGCAGGCTCAGGTTGTTCCTCCTCTGAGTCAGTCTGTGCATGTGCAGGCCTTGGCAATGGTGGGGGGATGTGTGGCCCTTTCCCGTGCGGTTCCTGCTGCAGCTGTTTCCGCAGGATCATATTGTGTAGCATGGCACATACAATGACAATTTGGGTACATGTAGCTGGAGAGTACTGCAAGCCTCCACTGGATATGTCCAGGCACCTTTACCATGACGTGAGCATCCCAAACACATATTCTTATTATGATTCCGGTTTGTGTGTGTGTGCCTCATTATGGAGTTCTTGTTTGAGTGTGTGTGCATTTCTGATGAGTGTCATCAGCCATGGCTCCAGTGTGTAACCTGCATCCCCCACTAGGTGGCCATATGGGATGTCCCCACTGGCAAATCTTTGGTACAGCTGCGTCATATGCCAGATGTGGGAGTCGTGATAGCTTCTAGGGCTGCCAGTACACACATTCATTATAATGCCTTGTTCTTTGCACACGACCTGGCAGTTGAAGGAGGAGAAGCCCTTGTGGTTTATGTAGACTCTACCCCGCTTACTGGGTGGTATTTTGATGTGTATGTGTGTGCAGTCTATAACATCCACTACCTCAGGGTATTCTGCTATTTGGTGGAAGAGACGCATATTGCTGGTCAATGCCTCACGGGTGTTGTGGAAATATATGTGCTCACCGGCATGTGCTGACATGGCATCTAGGAACTGGTGGAGTACCTTGGAGGCTGATGCCTGTGAGAACCCCATGATATTTCCAGCTGGCCTTTGGAAGGGACCTGTGGTTAGTATTCTTAAGCCAACACATACCTTGGTATTCACTAGGATGGGTTTCCCTCTGTTGGTTCTGTGCGTGAGGCGTGGTTGGCACAGCTCAACAATTTCCTATAGGAGGTCCCTGTCCACCCTACAGCGCTCCACTATCTCCAGCTCATGTAGCCCTTGCTAGGTTACTTTGGGTCTGTACACTCTTTTCCTTCTCCTCACTGTGGGTTGGTCATCAGCATTCTCATCCTCACCACCCTCAGCCTCTTCCACATATTGATTTCTGAGAGTGAAAGCAGCCCCCATCATTTTGTTGCTTTTTTTAGGTAAAATTTCCCCATTTGTGTATACCGGTGGTATAGAGTTTGTGGGAAAAAACAGAGGGAAAGCTGTTTGCATGGTTTATAGTAGTGTTCTGGGCTGGATTGCGCTGCTGCCCATGTAATTGGTTGATTCTGATACATTCACCTGCCAGCTATGCTAGTTCTCCTTGATTACCTTGCTACTGCTGTTTTCCCTTCCCATTGCTTTCCTGTTTAAACCCAAAGGCGCACCACACACAGTGCTCAGATGTGAATGGAGTTGCTATTTCCTGGTTTATTTATTTTTTTGTTTAAAACCCGGTGCGTGGCACACACACCAGTTTAGGCAAGGTAAATACTGCAAGGCAGTTTCAGACACACCCCCTTCCTTAGCTCTGCTAAGCTACGGGCAAACCCAAGCCACAGACCTCCAATAAGCTTACAGTATGCCTGACATCCCTCTATGATGTCAGCTAACTCTTAGGCTTGCACCATGGTTTTCCTGCACGTACACATTTGGGTGCTGGCTAGCAATGAGGTGAAATCTGTGATTCAGCATCATTCCCCTCATTTGCATAGAACTGACTGCTAATGCCTAGTCACAAGTCTAACACTGAGCTTTCCCCCTTAGCAACCACTATTCAGTGGCCGTGTTATCTTCTTTCTGCCACTGGCTATAATGGCAAAATTGCGATTTTGCCTAAAAAGCTTTTTTCAAGGTTTTATTTTTATTTTCGGACCAATCCCGTTTGCGTGCCACTGCCCTATGCTTAAACGGCTGAAATCAACCAAAAAAGAATAAATAAATAAAAAAGTAATTTTTTTATTTTGAAACTGTTTTCCATGCCAATGACCATATATTTGGCCAATGGCATGCCTTCCACATTATATACACCCTTTATTTGGAGCTGTCATGGCTCCATTTGTAGTTTGCAGAAATGTACTCGGTTGCTAGCTGAATACATTTCTGCAGGTTACACTAATCCTGCACGGAGGTCTACCTGCTTCCTGGATCACTAATTCACCTCATTTGCATGTTTTTCACCTGCAAATGGGGTAATTAATGTACAGGAGCTGTGTCAGTGCAGGAATAGTACAGGAGCGCTCGTGCACATCCCGGGAATTTGTTCCTGGATCTCTCTGTGGCCATATTACCTCCAGCAGCTCTTGCACTATTCCTGCATGCCGTGCAGAGCTTGCTGAATCTCAGGGATCGTCTTTCCTAAAATATGTGACATACAACAACAAATATTGGAAGCACCTTTTACAACCCAGGAAATCTTAGTGGTAATTAATAAATTAAAAAATGGCAAGTCTACAGGACCAGACGGCTTTAAATCTAAATTCTACAAATTGACTAGATATTAGTAAAGATCCTACTAAAAGTAAGCACTTATATTAGAAAACATGGTATTACTGATTTATACTCAACTCTGAAACAGTCTTTGTCTTAAAAAGTAATTTGGATAAGAAAAATCCTTGAAATTATAGACCAATAACTCTTATTAACCTCAATATCAAAATTTATGCAGCACTACTAGTGGACAGATTGAAAAAAAATTTACCCTCTATAATATCACTGAACAGTCAGGATTTATGAATATCAGAAAATGTGGGACAATACCCTCACACTAAATGAGGTAATTCAGGTCACCAAACAAGAGAAAAATCTTAGGTATGCTCTTATGCTTGACATGAACAAAGCTACTGAGAGGGTAAACTTAAAATGTCTATTCATGGTGTTGTCCTTTTATAACATAATGAAGAAATATGCAGAAATGATTAAGTTACTATATAAAAACTCTCATACAACTCTTTATATAAATAAAACCAATTCAAAACCAATAAAAATCTTAAATGGAACCAGACAGGGATGTCCCATATTCCCTATCCCCATATCTATTTAATCTGTATATGGAGCTCCTTTGTCTATATTTAAATAAAAAAATATCATATACCAAAAATAATAAATACTACATTAACCTTGACCACATTTGAGGATGACATGAACATGTATTTTAATCTTCCTAATATGGATCCTAAATTATCTCAATTATTAACACATTCTCTGAGATATCAAACTATAAGTAACTGGACTCTTATCTTTCCAATAAACTCAGTTGGTCATAAGCTACTCCCCAGAAATGGATATAAAAATAAATTATATTTTAAAATACTTGGGTATAAACTTTGATAACAAGTGCAAGTCATCAATACAAAATAATTTGCTTAAAATATGGACATAGAAAAAGATATCCAAAAATGGTGTGATAAACTGAGGGGCTGCCAGCTCAGCTAGATAGAATTTTGTAAATAATTCTAGGTCAGTGTAAATATTAATATGGTCCACAGGCTTGTTTGATAAATGTAAGAGAACTGTGTTATGTGCTGAACTTCAAAAATGCAACCACAGTGCACCCTGCCGGAAGAAAGAATTTTGCAACTGTGTGTGATCTTAAGCTTAGAGACAGGGTGTCCACAGCTGAAAATTCTTTTTATTGTCCTAAAATAGAGATAAATTACTAGGTTTCAAAAGTAAAGTGTCTTTTATTGAGTTGACTTCCTGGCAGGTACAGATAGGTTCATAGATTAGTACTAGGCTAACTACCCTTGTGGGCCATTTCAAGCCTAGCCAATTACCCACTGTGAGAATTAAACCCTGCACCTTGTGTTTGTAAGGTAAACACCTTAACCATTATGTGATCCTCCCATCGATATAGAAATGTTAAATTTTGAGTTCTGTTAGCATGGGGACTTAAGTAGAGGTAACAAGAATGATGTAATCTGAAATGACTCAGCAGTAATGCGCATTATCAATTTAAGACCATCTCAGAGAGAAAGAAATGACATTTTGTTCTAAATCTGACAACAACTCAGGAGCACTTGCTTTGCTCTGTAAGTATGCCATTTAGAATAGTGATTTGTCTTAGAGATAGATAGAAATAGTAAGATTAGTCTAGCTGTTTTCTATGTGAGACTATCATACAATGTTGTTTTAAATTATTTCCTGTGATTCCTGAAATCTCTATTGTCATTGTGTTGACCGAATGAAATATGTTTAAACCTTTCAGCTGTGGCTGTTTTGCCTAGAAATAAATTAAGCTCTTTGAGTACTTGCATGTATTTGGTGATACTGTACAAAGCCACTCCAAAAGCCTTGCTGTTCATCACACTAATTGGATAATAATAACATTACACAGTAGAATTGGTCAGCCTTTAGGAAGGGTCTTATTCGTAGCTGTTAAGAGCAGTTGGTGACAGTGATTTCTAACTTATAGTCTGGACAGAAAGGGGCATAGCTGGAGAACATGTGCAAGCCTTCCCCAGGAGTGTCTGTTTGTATATAACTCATATATCAAAGTACATGTGTGTCAGCAACTTGGGCAGGGACATGAAGCAGTGGTTGGACAGGGAGAGTACTGGAGATTTTGGCTTGACTACTCAGCTGAGATCTTAACCCTATAGCTGTGCCAGTGGGGAGTCTTATTGGGGATCTGGACAGAAAGGGAGAAACCAGACCAAGATTGACTGTGATCTCTGTGTACTCTTAAGGAAAATTTTACTTTACTGTGTGTGTGCTTGTTATAACCCCAATGTGGACACCCCTCACTGGTGCTAGTGGTGAGGATTGAGGCTCCTTTATTACTGGGCCAGTGCACAGGCATCACATATTAATAGTTTGGCAGTGGTGGGATATCCACATCAAATATTAATTGGTTGATAATGGTGAGTTAGCCACATGACATATTAACTGGCTTTTAGTGGAGTTGGCCTCATCACATATTAATTGGCTTGTAGTGGTGTGGATAGTGAATTCCTGTAGTTTGTGTACAATGATCACAGAAGGTGTTTTTGTACTCTAAATCAGCCATGCAGTGAACATTCAGAGTTCACATCATAAATGTTTTATTTCTTTTGTTAGCTTAGTCAGGGATAGCAGGCAAGCATGTCAGCAGAGGAGTATAGCAAGCTGACAAGGAGCCAGTTGGTTGAGATGTGCCAGGCTAAAGGACTGGTGCATGGTTACCTGACTAAGGCAGACATGATTGCAGCTTTGGTCACAGCTGCATCCAAGAATAGCAACCAGGAAGATGATTGGGCTGGCCGTGGAGATGTACAACACTCAGAGAATGGACAGCTCAACCTTTATACAGAGGACTTAAAAATCCATCTGGATCTAAAGAGACTTGAGTTGGAGGCCAAGCGTTTGGAAAAAGAAGCAGCAGAAAAACTAAGGTGACTAGAGACAGAGGACAATGAGAAACTCGGTGCCTGAAAGCTGAGAAGGAGAGGCAGAGGCAACATGAAAAGGAGATGCTGACTCTTCATCAGAGTCACGGAGGTAATGGCAAATGGAGTAACCGGACCCCAGAAGCAACAAAGGTCAGTAAATTTCTTCCACAGTTTACAGAGGGGGATAATTTTGATAGTTTCATTCACATGTTTGAGGGGGTATGTAAACAGTATAATGTTGACCAAGGGCTCTGGGTTCGGTTCCTGACCCCCTCCATGGTAAAGCTGTAAATGTGTTGTCCAAACTATCTTATCATTACTTTTTAAATTATAATGTTGTAAAGAAATTGCTTGCTAGAAATGTTTAAGGTAACATCTGAAGCTTATAGGAAAAAGTTGCTCAAGCACAGACACAAGGCAGTTGAACGTGTATGAATATGTTGCTGAACTAAGCACTTATTTTCATAGGTGAGTAGTGGATGTAAGGTCACCACTTTTGAAGGAATGCCAGACCTTTGGTGAGGGACCAAGCTCTTAGCACTATGCCTGAGGACATGAGGATCTGGTTAGCCGATAGACAATGCTCTACTGCAGATGAGCTGGAGAAGAAGGGAAACTTATACCTAGCAAGCAGGGCATCACTGCACAGGAAAGGGACACCCAGTGCTGCTCATGGGTCTAAGGGAACCTATGGTGGGCAGCTCAGACGGCCCCAACAGAATCTGCCAGTAGCAGGGGAAGCCACTAGTCCAGGTACATGTCCTGCACCTAGAGTTAAATGTTTTGAATGCAACCAGTAGGGCCATGTAGCATATATATGTCCACAGAGGCAAGGTGGGGAGCAAAAGGTGAGGGAGCCAGTAAGTGGGAATGTCAAAATTTCAAGAGAAGGTTGTCTTGAGACACCTAACTACCATCCTGTAGATGAAGGATTTTGATAAGGCAGTACCATGTGTTAATGCAGTTACACACAGTCATCCTTGGAGACAAGTGTGTGGGTCTGGTAGCCTTGGGAGAGACTCAGTCAGACTGCATACTTGCAGCCCAGACTGGTGAGGTGGTTACTTCAGGAACAGAGCTACTCTGTAGCAGTGAGACTGAAGGTGAGCCACATCTTGTGGGTACTGACGTTCCCTTGGAAAAAGTGACTACAAAGGTAGAGGTGAGTATTGGTACCTAGGCTGATAGTGAGGCACCTCTGAAAGAGGATACCAGACTTTCTGTGGAAGGGGAGCTGAGAAGGGTTACAAAGAGAGTTGAGACAGGTTCAGCTCTCAGACCCTACATTGCAAGGTCTGAGGCAGCTAACTAGTGAGGCACCTGATGCTCAAGGGAAGGGGGGATCTGTATACTGGGACAAAGGGTTACTGTATAGAGAGTGGACCCCTGAAGGAGAGCTAAAGGGAGAGAGAATACAGCAGTTGGTAGTGCCTAGAACCTGCCTGGCACTTCTAGCCTTAGCCCATGATACTCCCTTTGCAGGACATATGGACATGAAATGTACAAAGAGACCTATGCAGAACTTTTACTGGCCTGGGATTTCCAGAGATGTAACAAGGTACTGCAGGACCTGTGAGGAGTGCCAAAAGGTAGGCAAGGCAGGAGGCAAGATGAAAGCTCCTTTGATGCCTTTGCCTGTGGTTGAGGAGCCATTTCAGATGGTAGCTATGGATATTGTGTTGCCTCTGAGTACCCCAATTTCCACAGGGAAAAGGTATATCCTAGTGGTAGTAGATTATGCAACAAGATACCCCAAGGCAGTGGCTTTGTCCTCCATTGAAGCAGAAAAGGTGGCAAATGCTTTGTTAAAGATTTTCAGCAGGGTAGGTTTCCCAAAAGAAATACTGACCGACAGAGGTGTTAATTTCATGTCAGACCTGTTGGCTGTCTGTGGAAGTACTGTGGGGTGAAGCACCTAGAGACCACCCCCTACCATTCCCGGACTAATGGTCTTGTTGAGAGGTTAAACTCTCAAGTCCATGTTACAGGCATTTGCAGACCAGTTTAAGAGGGAGTGGGCAAATATTTGCCCCATCTGTTTGTTTACAGACAGGTTTCCCAGCAATCCACAGGTTTTTCACCCTTTGAGTTACTGTATTGGCGTAGGGTGAGGAGGCCTCTTGATTTAATTCAAGATGAGCGGGAGGGGGAGAGTGTGAATCTCACAAGGAGTCTGTTGTGGCATATGTCCTAAACCTCAGGACAAGGCTCAGGGAACTCATGGGCTTGGCCCAGGAGAACCTGGCAGAAGCCCAACAGAAAAGGTCTGGAATGACAGGAATGCTCCATCTAGAGAGTATGCTATAGGACAGCAGGTAATGGTTCTCATTCCTGTTAGACATAAGCTGTAGGCAGCCTGGGAGGGATCCTACAAGGTGGTGAGGAAGGTCAGTGATTTTAAAAACATGGTGGAACTGCTAGGCAGGAGCACAAATTGTACCATGTTAACATGATGAAACCTTACCATGATAGGGAGGCCCTTGTGCCAAGTACTTGCAGTGGATTGCAGGAGGAGTCTGAGGGAGAGCTGGTGACTGATCTCTTCAGTGAGGCTCAGACTTGACACCTCAGTGGAACAGGTAGCAATGTCTCAGCAACTAACTCCTACCCAGGTTCGCAAAATCTGAGCAGTGTTACAGGAGTTTGGGGACATGTTCACTGGGAAACCAGGGTGAACCCACCTGATTCAGCTTCAGGTGGATACAGGACCCCAAAGGCCTATTAGGCACACCCTTTACAAGGTGCCTAAGAGAGTCAAATGGACTTTGAGGGAGGAGATACAGGACATGTTGGAAGTAGGAGTAATTCAAGAGTCCAACAGTCCCTGGGCCTCCCCAGTTGTGCTAGTGCCAAAGAAGGATGGCAGCACCAGGTTCTGTGTGGACTACAGGAAATTAAATAGTCACACAGAGTCAGATGTTTACCCCATGCCCAGGACAGAAGAAGCCCTAAAGCAGCTGGGTGGGGCTAGGTATCTACCACCACTGATCTTACCAAGGGTTACTGGCAGGTGCCCTTGACTCCCAGTGCGAGAGAGAGGTCAGCCTTTGTGACTCCTTTTGGCTTATATGAGTTCACAAAGATACCCTTTGTGATGAAAAATGCCCCAGCAACTTTCCAGGGGCTGGTAGATCATATCCTAGCAGGATCAGGAGATTTTGCCCTTGCTTACCTAGATGATATTGCCATCTACAGCCATTCCTGGCAAGAACACCTTAAGCATGCCAGAGAGGTGCTGGGCAGACTACAGAGGGCAGGGTTGACCATTAAGCCCAGCAAATGTCAGGTGGGTATGGCAGAGGTCTCCTACCTGGGACAAAGTGGGGAGTGTTAAGATCAGGCCAGAACCTGCCGAAGTAGAAGCCATTCAGGCATGGCTTGCATCTGTTACCAGAAAGCAGGTGAGGACATTTTTAGGGACAGCAGGGTACTACAGAAAGTTCGTCCCCCAGTTATTGTACTATAGCTGCCCCCCTCACAGACCTGACAAGGAAAAACAGACCAGATAATGTAGTGTGGACCACAGCATGTGAACAGGCATTCCACAAGCTTAAAGAAGCTTTGGGAGAACCCCCTGTGTTAGCCAGTCAAGATTACAGCAAAGAATTTGTTGTGCAGGTGGATGCTGTGAACCATGGGGTGGGGGCTGTACTTAGCCAGATTTCTTAAGAGGGAGAAGAGCACCCAGTGGTTTATCTTGGTCATAGGCTCCAACCCAGCGAGGAATGCTATGCAGCTGTAGAAAAGGTATGTCTTGCCATAGTGTGGGCACTACAGAAACTTCAGCCTTATCTGTATGGAAAGAAATTCACTGTAGTTACAGATCACAATCCCCTAACATGGTTACATTGAGCCTGCCAGCAAAATGCTAAGTTGCTAAGGTGGAGCCTAGGGTTGCAAGCATGTGATATGTCAGTCCAGTACTGCAGTGGGATTAGCAATGCCAACACCAATGGGCTCTCAAGACAGAGAATGGGGTAAGATATACTCAGATGGGCTCAACCATCTCAAGCAATGTTTCTCAAGGGATACTTGAAAAACTACCTTGTGTTCTCGGGGGGGGGGTGATTAACTGAGGGACTGCCAGCCAGGCTAGATAGAATTATTTAAATTCTATGTCATTGTAAATATTAATATGATCCACAGGCTTGTTTGACAAATGTAAGAAAACTGTGTTATGTGCTGAACTTCAAAAATGTAACCACAGGTACCCTGCTGGAAGAAATCTGGTAAGTAAAGAATTTTACAACTGTGTGTGATCTCAAGTTCGGAGACTGGATGTCTACAGATGGAAATTCTTTCTATTGTCCTAAGACAGAAATCATTACTAGGTTTCACATGTAAAGTGTCTTTTATTGCTGTGACTTCCTGGCAGGTATCGATCATAATGAAATGTTAAATTTTGAATTCTATTAGCCTGGGAACTCAAGTAGAGGTGAGAAGAATGATGTAATCTGAAATGACTCATATTTGAACTGTTTCTTACTGAAATTGGTACACCTTGTTTGCTGTAGCATAGACTAGACCCAGGCCTGCTGAATCTAGCTTTGTTCGTATGCTTGTTATTTCCCTGAAATGCTAATTCCACCTAAAACGCGGCTTTTCAGCGCTTCTGTGGATCCCTAGTGATATCTGCATACTGCTTACTGTACTTATTTCCTTGTTTCACTTGAAAGAAAGTTACTGTTTGTCATTATTGCATTTAAGGTACCTGTAACACATTGCATTTAAGTTACCTGGCACTTGCTCACTAAAGCAATTATATAAGTTAGCACTAAAAAATTAAAAGCACTACACCCTCACAAACACCCCTTGAGTACCTTGTTCCCCACTGGCCCTTTTTTTCAATTATAAAGGAATTCCCAATACTATTCTAGCATGTCCAAAGGTCAGTTGTTAATCTCTCTGGTCCAGCTGGTGAATCTGGGAATCTTGGGGCAATGTTACAACTGCCTAATGTACACAGACAACCCTCTCCTCCTCCCAACAAATTCCAACACATGTGAGAGATGCTATCATATAGCCAAACTG
The DNA here is from genome assembly GCF_019279795.1 of Protopterus annectens. Lineage (NCBI taxonomy): Eukaryota > Metazoa > Chordata > Ceratodontiformes > Protopteridae > Protopterus > Protopterus annectens. The sequence continues at coordinate 443,523,927 of NC_056738.1, forward strand.
GAGGCTAAGCTCTCTCAACTCACTACTGGCATAACCAGTCAGGAGGAGAAGGAAACCACACTCACTACAATTCCAGTCTCACATAGACCTACCACGACAGCAAACCAAACACATAAACACACAAAAACATACTCAGAGGCTCTAAATAAAAATCTGCCGAAGCAGCAGAGACCTCCAAAGCAGACACCAAAGCAACCGCTACCCCAAAACAAAACACGTGCAACACATAGCTCACAAAGCCAGTGTGCCGAACAGTCACAGCCCTTAAGGCTAAACAACACACTGGATACACTTGTAATAGGTGACTCTATCGTCAAGGCACACCGACGTCCCGCTCACCAGGCTGAACAAGGAGAAGGTCACGGTGAGCTGCCTGTCGGGTGCTAAGATCCGCCACATAACACAAGCACCCAGGTCACTCCAAGGCAAGTATAAATATGACTCAGTCATTGTCCATGCTGGTGTGAATGACCTGAGACGTACCTCCCTGGACTACATGAAAAGAGACATAGAGGAGCTCTCTGAGCATGTAGCCCAGGCCGGTATGACCCTGACCTTGAGTAGCATCTTACCCTCACCAAGAATGATGCCACAATATGAAGACAAGATGATTAATTTCAACAATTGGCTTAAGTATTGGTGTCATTCAAAGGGGATCCAATACCCGTCAGCCTGGGATGACATGCTCGACAAGCCACGATGCTTCGCTAGGGACGGCTTGCACCTGTCACCCCTGGGCTTTGGATATTGGCAAAGGCTCTTGCTACCCCCATAGTGCCTTTTTTAGGCAAGGCTCAAAAGACAAACCCACCTCCATAGGTATCACAAGGGATAAGAAACTAAGAGTAATGCTACTCAACGCCAGAAGTCTAAACCTCAAGATGCATGCACTCGAAACTCTCCTTAGCATGGAGAACATCGATATCTGTGCAGTAAAGAAACCTGGTTCAAGGCTCCTGAGAGCACCCCAGCACTACCAGGTTATACCTCATACCATGCTTTTCGGCCCCAAAACTTGGACCGAACCAGAAAAGGAGGGGGAGTATCAATATTCGTCAAAGATACCCATACCTCCAGGTTGGTGGCACAGCACGAAGCATCAGAGACTATCCATGTGCAACTAACAGTGGGTAAAACTGCCTTCCAGTTTATAGCCTGCTACAGACCACCCTCCCAAACCCAGGAACCCCACTCGGGCTTCCTGAGAACACTGGAAAATATGAAGGTCTCTCCAAACACCATTATATTGGGCGACTTCAACTACCCAAACATAGACTGGGAGCATTACTCTAGCTCCAACACCCTAGCTCAAAGGTTCCTAGAATTTATAAACTCAAATGCTATGGAACAACTTGTTACCACTCCCACAAGAGGGGAAAACATACTGGACCTGATCATCACCAACATGGGGACTCTATGCTCCAGACCAGAAGTGTATCCCTCACTGGTAAGATGAGACCATAAACTAATCTCACTGGATATTCACATCCCGACCCCAACCCCTGCCCAGAAAACCACAGTGAAAAACTTCTCTAAAGCAAATTTCACACTCCTCAAAACCGAGGTGGAATCATTCAAAGCCCCCAGGCCTGAGGAAAATACGGCACAGACCGCAGAATCCTTTATAAACACATTCTATGAACACCTTCAGGAATGCATGGATCATGCAATCTCAAATAAAACCAAGACCCAATCCTCCAAAGGCAGACGTCCTGTCTGGTGGACCCCAGCCATAAACAAACTATACAATAGAAGGAGGAAGCTACTACATGATAGAGCAAAATCCCAAAAAGGGAAGGCATCTCTGATCAGTGTTAGCAAAAAACTACGGGCACTCATAAAATTGTCTAAGGCCAGCTTAGGGAGAAAAATTGCACAGGACACTAAGGATAATCACAAGGCTTTCTTTAGTTATGTTAGGAACCTGGGTGGGAATTCCCAGATATGCTCAGAATTAGTCCAAAATGACAAAAAATACACAGAACCCACAGACATTGCCAGCATCCTAGGTGACAGGTTCAGTGCAAACTTCTCCCCCCCACCACCAAAAGGGCAAATATCTATACCAGCAGAGTGCTGCCCCCCTGACATCTCAGATGCTCAGATAAGAGCCACCCTCTCCAAAGCAAAAAACACAGCATCAATGGGACCAGACGGTGAACCGGGCTGCATCCTACATGAACTCCAAGAAGAGCTAAACCCAAACATAAAACTACTGTTCAATCTCAGCCTTACCACAGGATATGTACCCAAAGAGTGGCGTACAGCAACAGTGGTCCCTCTCCACAAAAGTGGTGCCTCAACGGATCCTGGAAACTATCGCCACATAAGCCTAACTAGCTTGGTCTGCAAAGCTATGGAAAGGATCATCATGGCCCTCATAAATAAAGATATCGGGGACCTACAGACACCAGATCCTACCCAGTTCAGCTTTGTTAAGGGCAGATCCTGCCTCTTAAACCTGGTCAATTTCTTTGAAACAGTCACCAAGGCCATTGACGAGGGGAAGGTGGTCCACACAGCCTACCTGGACCTCGCAAAAGCCTTCGATACAATACCCCACTCGGGCATTATAGATAAGCTCACCAGCTTAAATATAAACCCCTATGTCACTAGATGGGTTGCAAACTGGCTCAAGGACAGAACCCACATGGTTAAAATTGCTGGAGTCATGTCAGACTCCAAACCAGTTACAAGTGGCGTCCCACAAGGCTCAGTCCTGGGACCTCTCTTGTTCGGTATATATTTCTCGGAGGTACAGGCCAACATGGAAGGACTGTGGCTGACCAAGTTTTTCAGATGACTGCAAACTGGGTGCCATAATCGACTCTCCAGCTGACACAAGCATCCTCCAAAAGGGCCTCATAGAAACAGACAACTGGTGCCAGAGCCATGGCCTCAAGCTAAACGCCAAAAAGTGTATAGTCATCCCCTTTGGCAAAAACAAAGTGCCCACAGGTAATCCATTAAGTACGGAAGAAGTAATTAGGGACCTGGGGACCCAAGTTGATAGCAATCTCTCATTTGACAACCATGTGGCTAAAGTGGTTAGAAAAACATTTTATATAGCCCACTTAATCATGAAGGGATTCACATCTAGATCAGGGGAGGTCATCGTGCCTCTTTACTCATCCCTCATCAGGCCCATAATTGAGTACAATGCCCCTTTTGGGATGTACCTTACCAGACACTTGCAGCAACTGGAAAGACTCCAAAAGTACCTCACCAAGAGGATCAAAGGGCTCAAACAGATGCCATATGCTGCCCGGTTAAAGAAACTCCAGCTCTACTCAGTGGCATACCGCCTGCTCAGAGGCGATCTGTGCCTGATGTATAAAGCCATGTCCAATCCGGAATTAATGGACATGCTGCACCTCAGAAAATCCAAATCCCATCGAGCTACGCACTGGAGAGACTTAAACCTCAGCAATGAAATAAATAGGACATGCTGGAGGGACAGATTCATAACCCAGAGGCTCCCTTCACTCTGGAATAAAATCCCAGTCCAGGTTAGGCAGAGTCCCTCATTGACTCTCTTCAAGAGGAATCTTGATGAGTGGATGGGGGATCGTAGGTTTACCCCGGGTATCACTTCTGTGTCACTGTTAGACAGAGGCACAGTATACTAACCTCGAAAAAGGGCATAGCAAAATTAATTTAAAATGGGTGGCGAAAGCCAAACACACTCTGGCTAGGCTTATAAATGCCCTAGGGCAGATAGCCTAGTATGAACCTATGAACCTATAATGTGTATCATCAATTTAAGAGCATCTCAGAGAGAATGAGATGGCATTTTGTATTTTGTTCTGAACCTGGCAACAACTTACCAGCACTTGCTTTGCTCTGTAAGATAGTTAGAACAGTGATTTATCTTAGAGATAGATAGAAATATTAAGATTAGTCTAGTTGTTTTCTATATTTATGTGAGACTATCCTACAATGTTGTTTTGAAGTATTTCCTGTGAATTCTGAACTCTCTGTTGTCATTGTGTTGAACTAATGAGTATGGTCTTGTGTTTTTTATAATTTATTATTAAATATGTTTAAACCTTTCAACTGTGGCTGTTTTGTGTAGATATAAGTTAAGCTCTTCGAGTACTTGCATGTATTTGGTGATACTGTACAAAGCCACTCCAATAGCTTTGCTGTTCTTCACTCTTACTAACTGGATAATAACAACATTACACAGTAGAATTGGTCACCCTTTGTGAAGGCACTTATTAGTAGCTGATAAAAGTAGTTGGTGGAAGTGATTTTTACCTTATAGTCTGGGCAGAAGGGGGCATAGTTGGAGAACCTGTGACAGCCTTCTCCAGGAGTGTGTGTGTGTTTGTATACAACTCATATCTCAAAGCATATGTGTCAGCTACTTGGGAGGGCATGAAGCACTGGCTGGACAGAGAGGATACTGGAGGTTTTGGCTTGACTACTCGGCTGAGATCTGAATCCTATAGCTGTGTCAGTGGGAAGTCTTATTGGGGATCTGGAAAACTGTGTGCGTACTTGTTATCCCTCCCAATGTGGATGCCCCTTACTGGTGCTAGTGGTGAGGATTGAGGCTCCTTGATTACTGGGCCAGTGCACGGGCATCACAGATGGTGTAAAACTAATCTGCCATTTCTATCTAAAGTAGCAATCATAAAAATTAACATTCTTCCTAAATTTTTATACAAGTTTAATGCAGCAACTATAATAACCCCCCAAAAATATTCCAAATCACATGAATGACACTGTCAAAATGTCTTTGGTATCCTAAACATACCAGAATTAACTACCATAAATTAATATGTTTTAAAGAGAAAGGTGGAATGGGTCTTCCTGACTGTAAATAATATTATGACATTACCGCCTCCCAAAAGAAAGGATTGGTCGCCAGCATGGATTAAAATATGGTATGACCACATCCAAAAACTAAAAATAAATCCTAGAGCCCTTCCCTTTCTGAAACATAAACTTACATACCTGCTTAAAATTAAAATAACCATATTTCAAAAACTATTGGAATCTATAAACCTAATTCTATAAGTTTGCTCCAGCCAATATAACTAATCCAAACATTATGACAAACAAGAAAATGATTTATTTAGATAATTATACAAAAATCAGAAAGTGTTTGTGGGATGTAATAAAACAAAAAGGGAGACACACTGAAGAAATAAGAACTCTCAACATTCTTAACAAGGGTAAGACAAATAAGAGAACTTGCATCCTCTTTAGTGACAAACAGATTTCAAGGAAGATGAAGTAAACCTATTTGACATGTTATGGAAACTTCTATTGCTAGATGTATACAAACTGATAATTAATATTTAATATCAATCATCCCTATTATATTCAAAATATTGGACTTATAAAATCGAAACATACTCTGAGGAACACAAGTCCCAAGCTATCAAAAATACTTTTAAACTTATACCCTTCAAAAAACTTATATACACACAATTAATTAATAATGATGCTTAGCTAACCCCAGAAAAACAATTATAAACCAGAGATTTCCCCAATATGCCCATGTTGTTGAGCACCAAATGCAGATTTATTACATATTTTCTGGAGTTGCAAATGTTCCTATAAACTGTGGTGTTCTCTTAGGGTGAGATTGGAAAAGATGGGCTATGAGAAAACAACCCTTTCCTGGGAATTTGCAATACTTAATATTAATTCAACACCATTGTCAAGACAGAAATTACATATTTTAATTACACTTTTTTCTCTAGTCAAACTATATATTACACAGAACTGGACTGACCACATAAATGTCCTGGATTGGCTTTAAAAGCATGGCAATTAAATATATAACTTCCCATAAGTTAATTACAACTAATCAAAATAAAGAAACTTTATTATCTAAAGTACTGGAGTCTCCTTGACCATATCTTAAAAGATTAAGTTAGCATAATTTAGAGGTATTACTCAAATGCCAGTGGAACAAAACACATACCACATTTATATAACATAGATATCTGTATAACTGATTTCATTAGGGTAGGAGTATATAACCTGTCAATATTAAAATGTCATAGCTTATAGCCACATTTTTCGTAGCACTACTTCTATATAGTGTATACAGTTGTCTTTACCTAGTCTTTTTTTGTGTACTAATTGCTTTAAGAACGGTGTTACTTGTATAGGTTCATAGGTTCATAATAGGCTATCTGCCCTGGGGCAATTATAAGCCTAGCCCGATTCTGTATGGCTTACGCCACCCCTTGATTTGAGTATACTGTGCCCTTTTTAAGGTTTAGTTTACTGTGCCTCTGTCTAATAGTGACACGGGAGTAATCCCTGGGACAAACCTACGATCCCCCATCCACCTATCGAGATTCTTCTTGAAGAGATTCAGTGAGGTGTTCTGCCTCACATGAACTGGAATTCTATTCCAGAGCGAAGGGAGCCTATGGGTTATGAACCTGTCCCTCCAGCAAGTTCTATTTATTTCTGTGCTGAGGTTCAAGTCCCTCGAGCATGTGGCTCTAAGGGATTTAGATTTACTGAGGTGGAGCATGTCCATTAATTCTGGATTTGACATAGCTTTGTATGTCAGGCATAGATCGCCTCAAAGTAGGCGGTATGCAACTGAGTAGAGCTGGAGTTTTTTAACTGAGCAGCATATGGCATCTGTTTGAGACCCTTGATCCTCTTGGTGAGATACTTTTGGGGTCTTTCTAATTGCTGCAGGTGTCGGGTAAGGTACATCCCAAAAGGGGCATTGTATTCTATGATGGGCCTGATGAGGGATGAATAAAGGGGCACGATTACCTCTCTTGATCTAGATGTGAAACCCTTCGTGATGAGGTGGGCTATGTAGAAGGTCTTTCTAACCACTTTGGCAATGTGGTTTTCAAAGGATAGATTGCTATCAACTTGGGTCCCCAGGTCCCTAATAACTTTCTCTGTACTTAATTGGTTTCCGCCTATGTGGTAATTTGTGGGCACATTGTTTTGCCAAAGGGTATGACTATACATTTTTTGGCATTTAGCTTTAAACCATGGTGCTGGCACCAGTTATCTGTCTCTGTGAGACCTTTTTGAAGGATGTTTGTGTCAGCTGGAGAGTTGATTATGGCGCCCAGTTTGCAGTCATCTGCGAACTTGGTGAGCCATAGTCCTCCCACATTTGCCTGTACCTCGGAAAAGTATATACCGAACACGAGTGGTCCCAGGACAGAACCCTGTGGGACGCCACTTGTGACCGGTTTCGAGTCTGACATGGCTCCAACAACTCTCACTCTGTGGGTTCTGTCTTTGAGCCAGTTTGTGACCCATCTTGTGACATAGGGGTTTATATTTAAGCTGGATAGCTTATCTATGATGCCCGAGTGGGGTATAGTGTCAAATGCCTTTGCAAGGTCCAGATAGGCTGTGTGGACTACCTTCCCTTCATCTATGGCTTTGGTGACTGTTGCGAAGAAGTCAACCAGGTTCAAAAGGCAGGATCTGCCCTTGACGAAGCCGAACTGGGTAGGATCTAGTGTCTGTAGGTCCCCAATGTCTTTGTTTATGAGCTCCATGATGATCCTCTCCATAGCCTTGCAGACTAAGCTAGTCAGGCTTATGGGGCAATAGTTTCCAGGGTCCATAGAGGCTCCACCTTTGTGGAGTGGGACCACTGTTGCTGTACGCCATTCTGTGGGCACATATCCTGTAGTGAGGCTGAGATTGTATAGCGGTTTTATTTGAGGGATTAGTTCCTCTTGGAGTTCATGTAGGACGCAACCTGGGATGCCATCTGGTCCCATGGAAGCAGTGTTTTTTGCTTTGGAGAGGGCAGCCTTCACCTGAGCATCAGAGATGTTTGGGAGGCAGCCCTCTGCCGGGATAGATACTTGCTCTTTTGGGGGGGAGGGGTGGAGAAGTTTGCACTGAACCTGTCTGCCAGGATATTGGCGATGTCTGTGGGTTCAGTGTATTTTTGTCGTTTAGAATCAACTCAGAACAAGTCTGGGAGTTGCATCCCAGGTTTCTAACATAACTGAAAAAAGCCTTATGATTGTTTTTGGTGTCCTGTGCAATTTTTCTCTCGAAGCTGGCCTTGGAGGATTTTATGAGGGATCATAATTTTTGCTAGTACTGATCAGAGATGCCTTCCCTATTAGGGATTTTGCTCTATCATGTAGTAGCTTCCTCCTTCTATTGTACAGTTTATTTATGGCAGGGGTCCACCAGACTGGACACCTGCCCTTGGATGATTGGGTCTTGGTTTTGTTTGGGATAGCATGATCCATGCATTCCTGGAGATGTCCATAGAATGCGTTTATATAGGATTCTGCAGTTTGGGCCATAGTTTCCACTGGCCCTGGGGCCTTGAAGGATTCCACTTCGGTTTTGAGAAGTGAGAAGTTCGCTTTTGAGAAGTTTTTCACTGTGGTTTTCTGGGCTGGGGGTGGGGTCAGGATGTGGACATCCAGTGAAATTAATTTATGGTCTGATCTTACCAATGAGGGATATACTTCTGGTGTGGAGCATAGAGTCCCCATGTTGGTAATGATCAGGTCTAGTAGGTTGTCCCCTCTTGTGGGAATAGTGACTAGCTGTTCCATAGCATTTGAGTTTATAATTTCCAGGAACCTTTGGGCTAAGGTGCTGGGGCTTGAGTAGTGCTCCCAGTCAATGTTTGGGTAGTTGAAGTCACCCAATATAATGGTGTTCGGAGAGATCTTCATGTTCTCCAATGTTTTCAGGAAAGCAGAGTGGGATTCCTGACTTTGAGAGGGTGATCTGTAGGATGCTATAAACTGAAAAGCAGTATTGCCCACTGTTAGTTGCACATGGATGGTCTCCGATACTTCGTGCAATGCCACTAACCTGGAGGTGTGGATATCCTTAATAAATATGGAAACTCCCCCTCCTTTTGTGGTTCGGTCTGGGTTTTGAGGCCGAAAAGCATGATATGAGGTATAGCCTGGTAGTGCTGGGGTGCTCTCTGGAGCCTTGAACCAGGTTTCTGTCACTGCACAGATATCGACGTTCTCCATACTGAGGAGAGCTTCGAGTGCATGCATCTTGAGGTTAAGACTTCTGGCGTTTAGCAGCATTACCCTTAGTTTCTTGTTCCTTGTGCTGTCTATGGGGGTGGGTTTGACTTTTGAGCCTTGCCTAAAGAAGGCACTATGGGGGTGGCAAGAGCCTTTGCCAATATCCGAAAGCCCAGTGGTGACAGGTGCAAGCCGTCCCTAGTGAAGCAACGTGGCTTGTCGAGCATGTCATCCCAGGCTGACAGACACTGGATCCCCTTTGAATGACACCAAAATTTTAGCCAATTGTTAAAATCAATCATTTTGTCTTTGTACTGTGGCATCATTCTAGGTGAGGGTAAGATGCTGCTCAAGGTCAGGGTCATACCAGCCTGGGCTACATGATCAGAGAGCTCCTCTATGTCTCTTTTCATGTAGTCCAGGGAGGTACGTCTCAGGTCATTCACACCAGCATGTACAATGACTGAGTCATATTTGTATTTGCTTTGGAGTGACCCGAGTGCTTGCGTTATGTGGCGGATCCTAGCACCCGACAGGCAGCTCACTGTGACCTTCTCTTTATTCAGCCTGGTGAGCGGGATGTCAGTGTGTCTGACAATAGAGTCACCTATTACAAGAGTATCAGGTGTGTTATTCAGCCTTAAGGGCTGTGGCTGCTTGGCACACTGACTTTAAGGGTTATGTGTTGCATGCGTTTTGTTTTGAGGTAGCGTTTGCTTGGAGGTCTCTGTTGCTTAGGTAGATTTTTATTTAGAGCCTCCGAGTATGTTTTTGTGTATTTATGCGTTTGGTTCGCTGATGTGGTGGGACTATGTGATACTGGAATTGTGTTGTGTGAGGTTACCTTCTCCTCCTGACTGGTTACACCAGTTTTGAGATGAGAGAGCTCAGCCTCCAGTTTGGCTAAATAGTTGCATCTCTCACATATATTTTAACCTGTTTGGAAGAGGAGAGGGTTGTCCGTGTACATGAGACAGTTGTAACATTGCCTCAAAATTCCCAGATTCACCAGCTGGAATGGGCGAGGAAACCATTGACTGACCTTTGGACATGCTAGAGTAATATAGGGAAACTGAATTTAAGACAGACCAATAGAGGACAGGGTAATCGTAGAGAGTATAAGAGTAAGTAGTGCTTATGGTTTAATAGTGCTAACTTGTAGGATTACTTAATTGGACCAGTGAAGGGCCTTAGAATGAGAATATGGTGTTTAAATTGAGAGATAGAGCAGTTCTAAGGGAAAAAGTGAAGAGCAGACTTTGTGGAGCCAGGAATAGTTTAAACCCAATTAGGCGGCGCTGCCCGCTGTTACGCTATGTGCAAAACCACGCAAAAGAGGGTTTTAAGAGAGGAAGATGAAGGAGTTTTGGAATTGACCCAAAATGGCCAATAAAACTACAGTTTCAAGTCAGTAACCAGAGTATAAGCTCTGGTGTCGCACTTTAAAATTTATATACTTAGCAAATTTTATCATGATATGCATTTATGAAATGCTTCAACATATACACTGCATTTTAGACACAAGTTAAAAATAAATAAAAATTATATTTGAAAAAATTAAGTATACCACTGCATAAAATCTTTATACATAAAACCCTCATTTAACCACTCATTCATACTTTTTAAGAAGTTTTTTTTTTTTTTTGCCAGTCCTTAAAATACTTATAAAACTGGTATCCTTTTCCATCTGGTTCTCTATCCAACTGTAAATTAACTTGTCCAAGCACCTTGGCTTATTCATAGGTTGGTACTAGGCCATCGGCCCTAGGGACTATACAAGCCTAGCCATAACATTTTCCTAGTTATTTCTTCCCAGAATATTTACTTCCCTGGTCCCCTGTCTAGCAGGGTGACTGACGTGATCCTCGGGGTGAATTTCCCATCTCCCATCCAGTCGTCAAGGTTCCTTTTGAAGTGGGCCAAAGAGGCGCTCAGCTTGACATGTATGGGCAGTCTCTGGGTCAGGAACCTATCCCTCCAGCATGTTTTGTTCATTGTGATGACCAGGTTTAGATCCTTGGAGCATGTGGCTCTGGATGGTATGGGATTTCTTTAAGTGTAGCATGTCCAACAGCACTGGGTTTGACATGGCCTTGTATGTTAAGTAGAGCTTGCCTCTGAGTAGTCAATATGCGACAGAGTATAGATGGAGTTTTTTTTTAGAAGGTCAGCATAGGGCATCTGCTTTAGGCCTGTGATTCTTTTAGTGAGGTATTTCTGTGGCCTTTCCAATTGTTGCAGGTGTCTTGTGAGGTACATACCAAACAGGGCATTGTACTCTATAATGGGTCTAATGAGGGATGAGTACAGTGGGACATTCTGGATGAAAAGCACTTAGTGATGAGGTGTGCCACATAGAAGGATTTCCTGACTGTTGTGGCTATGTGGTTATCGAAGGTGAGACCACTGTCCACCTGTGTCCCCAAGTCCCTTATCACACTTTCGGTGTTTAGTGTACTGCCACTTATGTGGTAATTCATAAGTACTTGTTGAGCAGACAAGATCGGCCCTTTATGAAGTCAAACAGGGTGGGGTCCAGTGTTTGAAGATTGCCAATGTCTGTTTATAAGTTCCATGATAATGCATTCCATGGCTTTGCAGATCAGGCTCGTCAGACTGATGGGACGATAGTTCCCGGGATCTAAGGTGGATCCCCCCTTGTGGAGTGGGATAACTGTAGCTGTGTGCCACTCATTTGGCACAAAGCCTGAGGTGAGGCTATGATTAAACATGACACTTAGGTGAGGTGCCAGTTCATTTTGTAGTTCATGTAGTACACAACCCGGGATGTCGTCTGGTCCCATGGATGCTGTATTCATAGCTTTTAGAGAGTGCGTTTTTTACTTGTGAGGCCATGATTACCGGAATTTGGCAATCTTTTGATATTGAGATGGGCCCTTTAGGGGGTGAGAGGGGGGTGAAGTTGGCACTGAATCGATCTGCCAGGATATTGGCAATATCCTTCAGATCAGTATATTTGATGCCATTATGTTGCAGCTCAGAGCAGATCTGAGCATGGCCATTTAAATTCTTGACATAACTATAGAATACCTTGTGGCTGTCCTTGGAACATTTTGGCAATTTTATTTTCATAAACTAGCTTTGTAGGATTTTATGAAGGATCTCAGCTTCTTACTGAGGCTGGTAAGGGAGTTTTTTGCATCCTGGGATTTTCCTCTTTTCTGCAACAGTTTCTTCCTTCTGTTGTATAGTTTGCTTATGGCAGGGGACCACCAGACTGGCTTCCTTTTTTTGGAGGAGGCAGTCTTGGTTCTGTTTGGAATGGCATGATTCATGCACAAGTGGATGTGCTCGTACAGTGCCTTAGTGTAGGATTCAGTAGTCAAACTTTCAGTTCCCACCTGCATGGGTGTCATGAAGTTTGTCACTTCTGACTTGAGTAGCATGAAGTTGGCTTTGAGGAAGTATTTTATGGAGGTTTCCCTACTGGGGGTGGGATGTGGACGTCCAGGGTGATTAGCTTATGGTCAGACCTGACCAATGAGGGGGTGACTACTGGTGTGGAGCATCGATCTCCCATGTTGGTGATGACCAGGTCTAAGATATTTAAGCCCCTGGTGGGACTATGGATTAGTTGGTCCAGGGTGTTGGAATTTATAAATTCCAAGAACCGTTAGGCAAAGGTGTTGGTACTAGAGTAGTTTTCCCAATTAATGGCCGGGTAGTTGAAATCACCCAGTATTAGGGTGTTTGGTTGTATCTTAATATTTTCTATTATGTTTAGAAAGGTATAGTGAGAATCTTGGGGCATGGTGGGGGATCTGTAGCAAGCTACAATTTGGATTGCAGTCTTACCTAGTGTTAGTTGGACCTGTAGGATTTCAGATGCATTGTGTTGGGCAACTAGCCTGGAGGTGTGAATATCGATACTCCTCTGCCTTTAGTGCTTCAGTCCTGGTTTGGTGGCCGAAAAGTGTGGTAAGAGTTGCAGCCTGGTATTTCAAGGAAATCTCAATTTTCAATTCTTTATTTTCTTCTACTCTTAATTTTTTGATAAGGTTTTACATTACAGCCAATTTGTGGATGATGTATTTTTTAGATGGGCAGGCACAGTTGAGGAGTTGCATCTTTTTGTTTTCTTAGTTGCATCTTTTAGTTTTCTTAGTTTTTCTGATTCTTTTATTAGTTTTTTAGATGTATGAATTTTCAATGATCATTCTGGTTTAAACACAGTTCTGTACAAAAAGCCATGTAAAGTGAATTCAAAATTACACGAACAGAGCATACATCCCAAAAGGCTTAAGCTGAATGTGATGAGAGGGCAATTTTTTTAGAAATATGAGACTACACACCAGAGACAGTGATATGTAATCTTTTGATGTTTTGGCTGATGACTATAGACAATGTGGTTATTCTGAATGTGTTATTAATATTGTTCAGAATAAGGTTATGTCATTGAGGCATGATCGAGCAAGACCTTATTTTGATGGTGCAGAGTTTGCATCCAGCAATAGTTTTATGAGACCAGTTCTTTACAAATGTCCCTTACCTAGTCCCTTGATTTTGGTGTGGTCTGTAACATCATAAAGAAGCACTGGAAGTTCCTGTTCAATAATAACTGTAAAGAAATTTTGGGGTTAGAACCACAATTTGTTTTCAAGAACAATCCTTCATTAAAAAAGCTACTTTGTTACAAACCTTTTAGAAATGAGGAGAGATTACAAAATAATAGGAGAGGAACACATCCACGTGGTAGTTGTAATGTTTTCAGTTATATTAAAGTAGATAATATTTTTGTACATCCTATTAATGAACGCACATTTATTTTTGATGCTACAGCAGATTGTAATACAAAAGATTTAGTGTACCTAGCAATGTGGGATCAATGTGATGCATACTATGTTGGCAAGACCAACAGGTGCCTTGGGGACCAAATAAGAGAACAAGTTTAAGCTATTAATAAAGGAGACCAGAGAAATGCATTAGCTAAACATAATACAAAGGTATACAGAAATATGCTAGGCAAAGACCAGGCTCCAGCTTCTTTAAAAGCAAACTTCTTTAATAGTAAGGAACTCACACAAGCGCTTTCACCATTAGGCTTCTTCAGGTGCATGAATCATCTTAGTAAGCACACCCATTTTATATCCAAAAAAATGGAGGGGCACTATAAAACAATTAAAAGAATTCGTATTATATTTAAATAAGACTACACATTTCCTTAATTTTACAGGGGCTTGTTCTAAACAGGAAATAAACTTTCTAGATGTCACAATTTTTAAAGAAAATGAGATCCAAATTTGTACAAAAATGTATAGGAAAGAATGTCATGTAAATAAATTATTGAGTAATGATGGCATGCACCCGAAATTTGTCTTTAAAAACGTTACACAAAATCAATTCTATAGAGCTTCTAGATTAAATGCTAAAAGGGAAGACTTTGAACATCAAATGAATGTTACAAAGAATGAATTAAAGGAAAGAACATATAAATGATACAGGTAAAAATATCTTTGGGGCTAAGGACTTAAGGCCATGTTTTAATTATTTAAGGAATATCAGAGAATATACCAGTATTATAAATAAATATTGGAATATTCTGACTATAGATGAACAAATTAATACATTTTTGGAGTTCAACACCACAATTCACATTTAAAAATAATCTTCTTTTCAAGGATAAATTATGTACTAGTAGAGCAATAAAAGCTCCACAGTCAATAATAGAAACAGTGTCATGTAAGCAATGTACTTGGTGTAGTTATATAACAGAGAAGGAATTTAAACATCCAGACATAGGCAAAGTATTATATCTAAAAGTTAGAGCTGATTGTAATACAAAGCATGTAGTGTATTTGGCTAATTGCCAAATATGCAATAAATTCTACGTGGGTAAAACAGATAGATCCCTTAAAGATAGAATAAGAGAACACATGTACCATATTAGGAAAGGGAATATTTCTAATGCTTTGGCAAAGCATGTAAAAGAAACCAATACTCCGCACAATTTTAAATTTAGAGTATTAGGTATTATTAATGAAAATAAGAGCAAGGGAGACAATAGAAATAAAACAGAAACTATGGAAGTAGAGTGGATAGTAAGGCTCAGGGCAAATGCAGGACATGGCCTTAATGATGTTATTCCATTGAGACCAGTTTTAAAGAATGGACCATTACGTAGATAGCCTATATTTTAGTTTTTTTAGTATTTTTATAGGTTTATTTAAATATTTTATATATTAATATATATATATATTATATTATGCATTAGAATTTGGTATTCTTGTAGAAAATAGTTCAAATATTTTTTATACATTTTTATATGTATTCATGTAATGCATTAGAAGGGAATGAATGTAAAGTAATATGGCTTTTAGAACCAATTAAGCTGGAAATTTTTGGATATAAAATGAGTGTGCTTACTAAGATGATTCATGCATCTGAAGAAGCCTAATGGTGAAAGTGCTTGTGTGAGTTCCTTACTATTAAAGAAGTTTGTTTTTAAAGAAGCTGGAGCCTGGTCTTTGCCTAGCATATTTCTGTATACTTGTTCTTTGGATATTTGGCAAAAATACCTGGTTGCTGTTGGGTTGTTTGTTCGTATAATACAAAGGTAGGTGCATCACATAAGTTCAACTTTTTAGTGCTAGAGAGATACTGTGGCAATATAAGAGGTGGTGAAATTAGGACTCTGATTGAACGTATAGAGTTGAAATGGATTTTTACTCAGGCTGCTAATAGGGGTGTTGGGCTAAATGGCAATACCCTTTTAAAACCTTTATTGAAACTGAAAGGTTTGAGGCTGTAATTAATTGATTGCACTATATTTTCATTTCATATCCATCCCATAATTCTCATTTATTCTTTTTATTCCTTTTCCCAATCTGATATACTACTTATTTTTCTGTATCTCTATCCATATGGCTGCATGATCTGAAAAGCCTGTTACAAGCTTGTTTACAGGTGTCTTTACCTCATCTATATTTAAACCTTGTGATAAAATAAAACAAGTTCAGTCTTGTATAGACCTTGATTATATGTCCACAAACTATTCCAAATCTTTAAATTGTGACACTTCATAACTTCAAACATTTTCTGATAATTTCCGTTTTTCTTTTCTCCTCTCCCATCAATATTATATTAAAATTAATTACTATATAATCCAGAATTTTATGAAATAAATGTTTCTTTACTTGTAACATAGGCATACAAGCTATAATTCTATAAACTTCATTATACCATCAGAGATCTACAATTGTTAATCTTCCCATCATTACAACATTCTACTCAATATTTTCACCAACTTCCTACAAAGTACAACAATACCAGAACGAGAGTCTTTTCCTACGGTCCATTTTCCATCTCCTCCCTAAAGTTTCTTTGTTTGTATCCTTTCCTTGTGTCAAAAATCTCTTACATCTTCCATTATTATTACACCATCATCATCACACGTACTACACCAATTTAGGATGCCTATTCTTCTACTTATATTTTTACTATTTACATTTACCTAAAGAACTCTACATAAAGTTGAAATATTTATCTCATTTGCATTATCTCTCATTTACTCTTCTCTCTTTAAGCTTTCTTTTTCTGTCTCTTACTCTTTTGCCAATAGAATTCTTTTTACCTTTCACTATTTTCCAGTTTAAGTCTTCATCATCACTTATTTCAGAACCTTTTTCTATAATATATTCGGACTCATTTTCCTCGTCTTTATTTTTACCCTGATCTTGCTTCCCTACTTCCTCTTTATCTCTTATTGGGACAGCTTCCTTTCTCCGTATACTATCCTCACTTTTGTTTTCTTCTTCATCCTTTTTTGATAGATAACAATCCATCCATAATTGCCCACTTTCATTATATTGGGAACATTTTAGTTCCATTTTTTGCATCATGACCCATTTCCTCACAAATATAATATTTTCTGATATCGCAATTACTTATCAAATGATCATCTTTTCCACAGGGGAAAAAAACATGTTTTAAGTTGCCCCCAGTATTTTACAATACCCCTGTTACCTTCTACATCTATCATACTAAGGATATGAGCAATCCAATCCACCAGTCCATAATCCTCTGTTATACACATTGCTAATGTCAATAATAATGCTGATAACTTTCAGCTGTAGTTTTCACGTATCCCCACAAAAGCTGTGGGAATACAGATATACATACGGGCATTTATTTTATTTGGAGAATTTTACACCTTTTCTAGGACTGTACCAATTAACATAAGCAGGATATTTGTGCATTTTACTATGTGTACTATGTAGAGATGTCTATAAATGTAGAATATATTTTACAGTAGTGGTATTTATGCTTGTGCATATTTAGCACTTTATTGCCAAGTTCTTCTGTTGGCATTCAGTATAATGTGCACAGTTTTATGATTGAGTTTGTGCTGTGTTATTTGTTTAGGAGTACATGTTATGATCAGGGTGGTTTCTGATTCTTCTTTTATGTTGTGTTGTACAACTGAGTGACTGTCTTATAGGTGCTTATACTAGCTTTGTTTTGTGTGCAACATACATGCAAATATTTCAAGTACAGGTATTAATGACCTACTAGCATGCCAATATTTCAAAACAGTTGTTCCCACAGTTAAGTGGCCAGGCTATTCTTCAATATCTAAACTAGTGCTTCCTTTAATGTAATTTGGCAGTCTATTCCATGCATCAGCTGCTCTCGCAAAGAACAAATTAGTGCAGGTCTCATTCCTATAGAATGTTCTACATAGGTTGTTTGATGATTCTCGACTACTTTTTGATTACCTCTGGGAATATTTGGGGTTGGTGTCTCTAAATGCCCTATACACCCAAATAAACTCTCTTCTTAAATATCTACACGAGACACTGTACAAGTTCAGATATTTTAGTCTTTCATAATAACTCAAAATGTTCACTTTCATGGATGCCTTATGTATATTTCCACTATACTCTTTCCAGTTTACTCATGCTTGTTTTCATATTCAAGTTTGGGTCTAATGTAACAAACAATGACTCCATAATTTCTGATTTCCTGGACTTTATACATTTTTTTTATGCAACATATATAACTATAACTATCATTAACCAATTTGGTTGATAGAACTAGAAAAATTCAAAGCAGGATCTACCCATATATCCAAGCCCTTAAATGAATCTACAGTTTCAACAGTGGCTGTATTAAATATTCACTTTTCAGTTTAGGTCTACCAAATCTTATATGCTTAGTTTTTGATGTATTTATCAGCATATTATTCTCCTATGTCCAAATGGTCAACTTAGTCAAGTTCTTTTGCAGACATGCCCTATCTGTAACACACGTAATCAGTTTACCCAATTTCAGGTCATCTGATACAGACTGTAGAACACCTCAGATGAAAAAGATGGATCTAAAAGATACAATCTAAACAAGCATTGGCCTAAGACAGAGTTTTGTGGGGCACCCTAACTGTAACCAAGGATTTCACCTGTCCAATTGCTACATGATACTTCCCATGTCCTATTTGTAAGCCATGCAGCTATTTATCTTATCAAGTATATATCAGTACGTATTTGTTCTAATTTATTGATAAATGTTTTGTGTATGACCCTATCAAATGCTGAAGTTAAATCTACATAAATTACATTATAGCAAAATTTTTCATTCATAGCAATATTATAATGTTATAGATCATGTTACAAGTGGTAATAGATCTATTTTCAACATATACTTGCTGATATCTGGTTTCAAGCCCCAGCCTTTCCACTTCTGACAATAACCTATCCAATAATACCTTCTCCATTATTTTTCCACAACATGAAAGTGGACTTAAGGGTCTGTAGGACTCTAGGTTTGTCCTATTCCCCTTTCCCTTAAAGACAGGTTTAATAAGTACAAATCTCCAATGTTGAGGAATCTCCCCATATTTATATGGCCTAGTAAATAAGATACATTGATCCTGTAAATTTTTGCTGAAGTGTTCACAGATTATTACGAATTCCTTCTTCCCCTGTGCTTTGTTTGAATATTGTTTGCATAGTGCTGTTAAATCGAATTTGATTTCAGTATCGGAGCTTGCAACTTCCCCTTTGTGGATCCAAACTGTTTTGCATAAGATTTTGTAAATATATCTGTTACCTGCTGTGTGTATAATCTATTGAGTCTATGAATACATTTTAGAATCTATACATAGTTTATCAGTTTGTATGTCTTTACTCCTTTGCCATCTTATATAATCTATAAAATGGTTTCCTGTTATGCTCAATATCTTTATATACATTTTCTTCAAAATGTTCTTGATCTTGTCTCACAATATGCTTAATCTGTTTTCCCAGATTGTTTATTTCATCTTTCAAAATTGTAGTTTGACCAGGTTTCCATTTCATATACGTTTTGTCTCTCATCTTAATCAATATCTTGTTCTTATGGAAATCTCTCTCACTGACATGTGCGTAGTTCCTGATGTTAACATTTTTTTTGATTTTTTTTTTTGCATTCAAACAATTTCTCTTCCAAAGCTTTTCATATTCCTTCTGCAGGTTTTCCACTGAACACATCACTCCAGTTAGTCTTACATTGTGACTGTTTTGCTTGCATACAGGCTGTTATTAATCTTCTGTGCATTGGTTTAGATTTCAGTTTGAAAAAAAATATGCATCAACAAATTAACCTTTATAACCCCAAGATCACTGCACATCTATGGTGGTAAAACTTGACATGAAGTAACAGTAAATTCTTTAGGAACACTAACAACATCTAGCATATTCTGCTCCCTGGTAGTTTTTTTTTTTTTTTTTTTTTTTACAATCTGAAGCAAATGCTGTGCCTGAACATACGTTGTGAATAATTTCCTTACTAATGTTGAATCAAATTATTCCAGTCTGTCTGTACCCAGCTAATATTATTCTTCCCTTTTGTGTTTCATGCAAGAAATGTATGAATTTCCTCTAGGTCATCAGCACTTGACTTTAATGGCCTATACACTCCAACAATTATTATGTGTTCTAGGAGTTATGTTTATTGTCACAATTACACCATCTGTTGTATTGGCATTATCACTGAACATGTAATAATTACAGGTCTCAGTCATCTTTAATCCCCATCATAACCCCTCCAACTGGTTTTGTTTGAATTTCTGTTACAGTAAAAACATTTATATCCTGTTAGAAGTGGTTTCTAGTCATTATTCTTTAATCATACCTCACAAACAATAACATCAGTCTTGCTGGAACATAGAAAATTTTTCAATTAAACTATTATTAATGCTCCTAGCATTAACAACCTTCAGAGATGCATCAAATATGGACATCTATGAACTGTTACATTTTCAACTTGGCAAAAAATATTGCCTTGTGTTGGCCATATATTGCCCAAAATTAGGGTTGGATTCCCTACACATTTACATTTTGTACAACAGGACTTTTTCATGTAGACATTTACAAAAAAAGTTTTTTCATTCACAGTGACATAATTCTCCTTTCTACGTGATTTGTAGAAAGCATAGCTTGTACAGGTGTTAGGACGTACTAAGACTGCTGTAAGTTCCCTACTAACCAGAGTCCTTGCGGATGAGATCATTTGTATTGACATGAATAAAAACAGAGCTGTACTTCCTTACAATAAAGTTATTCCAAGTCCAGCCTCACATTCTCTGTTTTTGCTCCTGGCAAACATAGCATTGTTCCATATTCATTATCTTCTATGCAGATGAAAGTATTAATTTGTCTAGTAACTGAATCTCCAAATACAACAATATCTTTTCTGACCAGATCTGAAGAATCTTCAGCATCTAATTCAATAGCTCCTCTATCAACTGTTACCATAGGAATGATTTTCATCACCACTGGTCTTATTAATCCCACTGTTTTTGTTGCTTATTACATTTGCAAGCACACAATTCTTATCCAGCTGGCTTTGTACAGCCACAGTTTAAGCCATGTTGCAAATGTCTGTCTTTCTCCTTTTAAAACATTCAGGTAGGTTATTTGTATAGTTTTATTTTTTTATTCTATATTCAAACTTTTAAAAGCTTGATCATATGGTGTCGACTATCTAATATAGACTCTAATTTCTGGCATTGCAAGTGAACCTGTTGTACTGTGTTTGGAACAAGTGTTTGGGGATATACTAGAATGATTGTTTTGGGATAAATTTAACTGCTTGAACATGGTTTATTAATATCATTAATTTATACAACATATATTAGGTACAGCACAGCCTCTGTAGCTGTGAATGTACAACTATATAATTTTAATGGCTTTGATTAGTCTTAAAAATATTGTAGTTATAAATGCAATTTGAAGAATTGTTTTTCATTCCATACTGCTATTCCTCAGCATGAAAAGCAACTCTTCAAATTGCATTTATAACTACAATATTTTTAAGACTAATCAAAGCCATTAAAATTGATATAGTTGTATATTCACAGCTACAGAGGCTGTGCTGTACCTAATATATGTTGTAGCTATCGAAAGACAAACAACAACTTCTATTCCTCAGCATTTGACTTATACTTGGAGATGCTTCATCCTTTGAGTTGGTATCCACTGTAACAATCAGTATTTTGAGGATCACAAATCTGTTTTTCAAAATTTCTGCAAGAACTAGTTTGCTGTGAGTTTTTTTTTATTCATAGTTTTATCAACTCTTTTTGTGTTGCTCTTTTTTGTGTTTTTATTCTAAATTCTCCAGTACAGCAGTTCTATATTATATAAATGAGCTGTGATAAACTGGTCCTACAAAAATAACTTCTTGGCAACTCTTTTCAGGTAAGCCCTAAAGTACTTCAAGGAATAAATAATCAACAATGGAACATACAAAATGATTTTTCCATCAGTCAGATAAAAGTAAAATATAAAGGGGTATTACATAAAAGAAATGGGATTTCAATACCATTGTGGTAAAAAAAAAAGTGAAATGTTGGTTCTGTAAAAATGGATAGGGGATATAAAATGAATTAAACGATTTTGTATGGAAATGTAAAGTGCTGTTACATAAATGCTATAGTTTAATAATGCACCCCTATATGTTTTTGCAATACGTTTTTGCAAGTGTAATTGGATCTTTTATATCCATCTGAGCTATCACCAATTCAGGCAGATGGGACCTTGGTTTCACATCTCATCCAAAGTTTGGCATGCTCAGGAATGCATCTCCCTTATCCTGCACTATTCTAAAATGAATCTAAGCAGCTGGTACAGGAGCAGATCACAGACTCAATCTCCCAGCAAGGTGCACAACCCACTGAGACAGTGGCACTCATTTAGATTCACAGTACGCAGAAATATAGAAACTTTGGCAGAAATTTCTAGCATCTTTAGGGAGTTACTCAATACTTTTGTACTAGTGCTAGATGCAATTACTTCGGGATGAAAGTTAAAATCAAACTGTATATTTAAATTCACTAACTTTTTTCATTTTCATACCATTTCATTATGAGCACTTTTGACAAATAATACCATTATGAAGAAACGGGTTCTTTCCTCACTGTTATAAAGCACTGGGCATATGGAGCACTATTTAATAAAAACTGATCTAACAGATCTTTTAAATAAAAAAATAATAACAATTATTCATTAAACCTATAATTGACAAACAGCAAACTGTTCAAGGGGTAGAGTTATGCTTCCCTTTACCAGACAGGTAACAAATGAGTTTTATTTTTGCTAAAATTTTCACTTTTTGAACATAAAAGGCTTAGTGCTTGAGCAAAAGACTAATATCACTTAAGCAGTATTGTGACCAACACATCATAAGTACACATAGTCCAACAGGCTACAAATCAAATTATTAGCAAAATTATCACCGTTATAAACCACCACATATCTAAAACAGTGACTTAGCCAGATGTAATTCTAAATGATAATGCACTAAACTATAGTCACAATGACAAACCAAGTTAGTATTAGGTCTGACTGGCAAGCCTTAATAAATGTATTTATTAACATTTGTTTACCAGAAAAGTTTTTGAGCAGAGGCCTCAACAGAAACAATCCAGAAACGTGTCTTTGGAATGTAGGAGGAAACCAGACCACCCACAGGAAACCCACACAAACACAGGGAGGACATGCAGACTCTGCACAGAAGGCACACCAGCTGAGAATTGAACCAGAGAACCTCTTGCTCTGAGGCGACAACACTAACTACTACACCGCCACTGTAAATGTATCATGAAGCATCCCCTATTAAAACTGGTGATATAAGTCTAAACTGTCCAGTATTTTAACAGAAGACAAAATAATACTTTGTAAACTAGAAGATATGAAGTTAGCTGAATATAAGCTACAGTGGGATGTTCCCTAGAGTTTGAAGTTTAGGACAAGTATAAAAAATCAGTAATTAGACTCTAAAAGGAACCATGATTATCCTACAAAGAAAATACGTATTTTCCCTTTACCAGAAATTTCTGAATCATGGAAATTTAAGAACAAACAGAATCAAAGTCGTCCTCTGCATTATCTCATACACAGCTTAAGACAAAAAGTGCCCAGCAAAGAATTCTGAGAACTGCACGAAGAAAAATGAATTCAAGGAAAGCAGCATGCACAAATGAGGTTTAAGCTGTTAGGCGTGTTAGGGGAGAAATGGCTAGGGTACTTATACCAGTATAGATAGAAAGATGTACCCCAAATATTTGGCAATCAAGTATTCTAGTGCCAGTGTACAAGAACAAAGGGAATATTCACAATTATGGGAAACACAGATGTATCATTCTGCCACAATGCATGAAATTTTTGGAGAGGATGACTGATAAATGAATATGCAGAATAGTGGAAAGTAAATGGAAGATTAGCAGTTTGGATTTAGTTCACAATGTAGCACAACTGACCAAATGCTTGCAATGAGACAGATAATGGAGGAAAAGCAGCTAGGAATGAGGAAAAAGTCCAACATGGCATTCCTAGTCATGAAGAAAGCATACATGACAAGATCCTAAGAAAGTTCATTTGTGTAGTTCTCTGATGGTTTGAAGCCCTGGAAACATTGGCAGAATTTGTGCAGGCTATGTATGAGGACACCATATTAGTCCAAACAGTTTCCACACTCAAAAAAAGGGTTTCCAGTGGAAGTGCATCAGCCTTTAGCTCTGAGACCACTGCTATTAATACTGATGTTAGACTAAATTAGCAAAGCTGCTGTATATGCAGACTATGTAGTATTACAGGCAGACTCTGAACAGGACTTCAGCAAACAGAAGAATGAAATGGAAAACTTATGGCATGTGGGATAGAGCATCTTGCTTATGGTACTACATGAGGGAAATCAGAAATAGCTCTGTATATGTACCCAAACCAGAAGGCAATCTGGTAAAGATTTGCGGCAAACAGGAAGAAGTCAAGAAGAAATTAGTGCATCTAGCAAAGAAGTGGATGGACTGTATGAGAGAAGACCTGCAGCAGTCAAGCATGAGTGTCTAAAATAGTAGGAAAGTGGCAGTGAGCATAGAGAGAGAGATGGTGACAACTGACAGCACCATGACCCCATGTAGATAATAGCGATGCATGCTCTCCCATGTTGGTAAGTATCAGATTCGGTATGTCTGATACTTTGGTTGGAGCGTGCACTCTCTCTTCCAGGGTGTTTGTGTTAATAAAGTCCAGGAAGCACTATGCCTATGAGTTTGAGGCAGTGTAAATTTCCCAGTCTATAGAGGGGTAGTTAAAGTCACCCATGAACAAGTTGTTTGGTTTGATGGTGAATACCTCTAGTAGGTTTAGTTAAGAGTTGTGAAAATCTGTAGGCATAGATGGTGTACTGTAACTAATCACGATATGATGAGAGACCTTATCTATGGTGATTTGCATATGGATGAGCTCCAGGGTATCATCCTGTTTACCCAATCTGGAGATTGGTTAGTTGCAAATGTAGAAAGATACATCTGGAGATTGGTTAGTTGCAAATGTAGAAAGATACACCTCCACCTTTAGCTCCAGTGTGTGCTGCTGTTGGTCTAAATGTGTAGAAGGCACTGAAGACTTGCACTGCCACAGTACGTTCTATAGCTTTAAGCCAAGTCTTGGTCATGACACAGATGTCTACATTCTCCAATGTGAGGAAGATTTGAAGGGTGTAGAGTTTTTTTGTTTAGACCCCTAGCATTGAGCAGCAACTCCGTAAGGTTGTTTGGAGACTTTTTCCACTTGTTGCTAGTTTTGTTTCTTTTTCAAATTATTCAGACTTATCATTTTCCCATTCATTTGGGAAAAAATGCATTAATAAGGCTATTTTTGACTGATTAGTATGCCCTTTAATAAAATGCTGAATGATTTCTAGAATGTAATCAGTGTGTTACATGTCTAGAATACAATGTGTCAAAAAAGTGTTCCTGTCTCTACACAGTCTTTGAAATAGCTGTGGGGACCTTTTTTGTTGTGTACAGTGGGATTTGAATAATCTTCCCAGCCACAGAAATTTAAGTAGATTTTGGTGATTGTTGATGTGTTTTCTGGGAGGTTTAAGGCTTACACTTGTGCTAAATATAATGAGACTTGTTGTCACCAAAAAAAATTGTTACTTGCATTGTTTCCCAGATTTGTTGTTCTTGTTATATTCAATCAGAAAAAGGAACACATTTTACAAGTCAGATTGTACAAAACATAATAAAAGTTTTCAACATTAACCTGCTGTACCATTGCCAACAAAGACCCCAAGCTTCAGGGAATGTTGAAAGCATTAAGATTACAGTTGTTAAACTGTGTGAAGAGACTGGTCTCGAAATGACCAGAAGCATTGCTTGCAGTGTATGTAGTGGTTAGTACTAGAAAGTATTCTCCCATGATGGGAAGACATATGAGAATACCTGCCATACCACTACTCAAAAATCTGAAGTTATAAAATGTTGAGGAGTGTCTTTTTCTGCTCTGCAGATGCCATCAGTGACCAGCAACCTTCAAATCCAACCTCCCATTATGATATTTTATCATAGGACACGGTTTTCTTTTAGACTTTTTCTAGAAAGCACATATTTCAATCAAGATGGAAAGTACCCTTCCTTGTTTTGTTTGCAATTGCTACAGCCATCAGATGTAAAAGATCACCCACATGGGCTTCATGTGTAGCACATCAAGAAAGCTGTTCCCAGTGATGGATATCATCGAGATGCCATCAACATCATACCTTTCATTGATGATGAGCCAATTGCATCCTGAACCAGAGGAAAAACCAGGAAACCAGCATATCTGGAAGTGATGCCTAGTGATTCAATAATGCCATAGTGGTCATATCTGGAAGTAAAGTTTAGTAATTCAACAATGTCATCTTGGTCAGAAATAAAAATCACTAACTGTGTCATCATCATCGCAATTGCAAATGATGATTAATGGTTTAGTAATATCATCTGCAATGGGCAAGAATTGGAAGTTGGCCCAAGATGCAGGCAATGATTTGGGTGACAAAACATTACCTGGGGAACTGCAACCAGCCAAAACTGTAGGATGGAGTTTATTTAGGAATTGTTGATATATGGACTGCAAAAAAGATAATTTATCATCTGTTTGCAATTTTTTTTTTGAAAACCCTCTCCAGCCCTAGCCTTAGCATTGGGTTGTCTAGCATAATGTTTATCATATTGCTGCACTTCTTTCTCTCATACAGAGCCACTGCAACTAAGTACTGAACAACTTTTTATCAGAGATAAACATTAAGTCAGACAGACATTTGGTTAAAATTGAGCAGAGAACACCAGACTGACATACTACGTTTTATACTTTCTCTGCTGCATTATATACTTTTGCAAAAGCCATGAATGGCAGCAACTGCTGTGTATGTGCACATATACCAACTGCACACAATGTGGGTATTTCTTTAATTCTAATAGCAGAAAATGAGGCAAAAATTGGAGCTGCATGTCATAGCTAATTTTGAGAAAAAAATAGCTAAGGACTCTAAAGACAACCATAAAGCATTCTTTAGCTATGTCAGAAACCTAGGAGGAAACTCCCAGATATGCTCAGAATTAGTTCAAAATGATGTGAAGATTACTGATCCTACAGACATTGCCAACATACTGGCTGACAGGTTCAGTGCAAACTTCTCCCCACCCTCCCCGCCTAAAGAAGAGATATCTATACCAAATGATTGTAGCCCCCCAAACATCTCCAACGCTCAGGTGAAAACTGCTCTCTCCAAGGCAAAGAACACAGCATCCATGGGACCTGATGGTGTCCCCGGCTGTGTGCTCCATGAACTCAATGAGGAATTAAACCCACAGTTAGGACAGCTGTTTAATCTTAGTCTCACCTCCGGATACATACCCAGGGAGTGGCACACAGTGACTGTGGTCCCACTCCACAAAGGCGGTGCCTCCACCCACCCTGGAAATTACCGTCCCATTAGCTTGACAAGCCTGATCTGCAAAGCCATGGAAAGGATCATATTGGATCTCATAAATAAAGACATAGGGAATTTGCAGACTTTGGATCCAACCCAGTTTGGCTTTGTCAAAGGCAGATCATGCCTTTGAAACTTGGTTGACTTTTTTGAAACAGTCACCAAGGCCATTGACGAGGGAAAGGCAGTCCATACAGCCTACCTAGACCTGGCGAAGGCTTTCGATACAATACCCCACTCGGGTATCATTGAAAAACTCATCAACTTAAATGTAAACCCACACATTACAAGATGGGTTGCAAACTGGCTGAGTGACAGAACCCACAGGGTCAGAGTTGCTGGCGCCATGTCAGACTCTAAGCCTGTCACAAGTGGTGTCCCACAGAGCTCAGTCCTGGGCCCACTCTTGTTTGGCATCTACTTTTCTGAAGTACAAGCAAACACAGGAGGGTTATGGCTGACAAAGTTCGCAGATGACTGCAAACTGGGCGCCGTAGTTGAGAACACATCCGACACAGATATCCTTCAGAAGGGTCTCACAGAAACGGATAACTGGTGCCAGAGCCATGGCCTCAAGTTAAATGCCAAGAAATGCATAGTCATACCCTTCAGGAAAAATAAGGTTACCCCTAGCTACCGTATAGGTGGCAATCCCCTGAACACAGAAGAAGTTATTAGGGACCTGGGAACCCAGGTTGACAGTAGCCTTTCATTCCACACTCATATTGCTAAAGTAGTTAGGAAGACCTTCTACATTGCCCACCTTATCATGAAGGGATTCACATCTAGATCAAGGGAAGTCATAGTCTCCCTATACTCATCACTCATCAGACCAATGATAGAGTACAATGCCCCATTCGGAATGTATCTGACCAGACACTTGCAGCAGCTGGAGAGGCCACAAAAGTTCCTCACCAAAAGGATAAAGGGTCTCAAAAATCTGTCTTATGCTGCACGACTGAAAGAACTCCAGTTATATTCAGTTGCGTACCGCTTACTCAGAGGTGACCTATGCCTGACATACAAGGCCATATCAAACCCAGATTTGATGAATATGCTTCATCTCAAAAAATCTAGATCCCTCAGAGCCACAAGGGCGGGTGACTTAAACCTCGACACGGTTATTAATAGGGCGTGCTGGAGGGATAGATTCATCACCCAAAGACTCCCTATGCTGTGGAACAAAATCCCGGTTTATGTGAGGCAGAGCACCTCGCTGGCCTTGTTCAAGAGGAATCTTGACCAATGGATGGGAGATCGCAGATACACCCCAGGGGTTACCCCAGTGTCACTGCTTGACAGAGGCACAGCTAAATAATGGGCATAGTTTCTCCAAACTAAGGGGTGGCGTAAGCCACAAAACTATGGCTAGGCTTATAAATGCCCTTGGGCAGATAGCCTAGTATGAACCTATGAACCTATGAACCTATACATTCTTTATAAATCAGAAATTGGAAAGCTAAACCCATCTCTTTGCATAATCCTGTCCCATTATACTGGTTCTTTTTCAATTGTCAATGACTGCAAAGAGACATACTTTTTACATTAAGAATGGGACACTATGTTGTATGGAGTAACTGCAATTTCACCAGAAAAATGTATGATGGGGCTGGAAGGGTTGGGTATGACAGCATATTATGAATTTTGTTATATCTGTGAAGATTAATTTTATCCCTGGCTACCAAGAGACTGGTCAGGATGTTATTACATTGTATGTTGAACATCTGGACTTACACATACAGAGACTTTACATAGTGGGAAAATTTGCAATGCTCACCAAAATAGGGAGACAAAGGATATTCAAATCCAGTCAGAAAAATAGTTGTTTCTTGGGTTAACCCCAGAGGTAGAAAAGGTTTCATTTAAGAATTAGCACACATTGACTTGTGTGAGATAGTGTTACTTATGGAGCAGGCATCCTGCTGGCTTATGGGACAATGAAGTCAATCAGGGAGTTCAGAAAACTGTCTAAGCTATTAGAAATATTAAGGAATGCTACTTTTGAATTAATAAATCAAATTACTCTTGAAATGACTGCCATGTGCAGTGTGGTGCACAATAGAATGACACCTGATTTCACTCTTGCTTCTAAGGGTGGTACGTGCATACTCATTAAAACAGAATGCTGCTCATATTTTCCCAACCCAAATGCCATTCTAAGTTATGCATAAATTACACAAAAAGTTACTGAACTGTTCTATACAAATGAAGCTGACAGATCTTGATGGGCATGGTTAACCATCTTATTTTCTGGTTGGGGATAAGGTATTTTGATTTTTTTTATGCTGATTGCTTTTACAATTTTAGTAGGTATTTTATTCATGTACAAAATGCTAGTTATGAAGCTTCTTGAATCTAGAGAAAGTATCAAATTATAAAATGTTCATATTAAAAATAGAGTAGCAACATTGCCACCGACCAACTATTGTAAAATATCATGATGGAAAAAAAGATAGTGCGGGAAAGTGTATTGAGAGATTTCAGTGATACATGTTTGGGAAAGAGCATGAAACAGAAAATTCAATCTTTTTATTCTACCTAAGCAGAGACATGTTTTTATTGCTCATAAAGCCATATTTTCAAAATGACTGTATAAGCATCGTGCATGTCAATGTCAGAATGAAACAGAATGTGAATGTGATTAATGTCTGATTGCATGTGAAAAAGTGTGTATTCATTTGAGGACTTGTTGCTATTGTCCAGTCATTAGAAAATATATGACTTGAATGATGCTTCTTCGTATCAAATGGGGGACTGTGAAGAGAGAAGTATAAAAATTGGAAAATGTTTTGGGTTTGTATGATATTTTCTCTATAAGTATTCCATCTTGTCACAAGATGGATTCTGATTATTTTATTTATGATGAACAAAATCCCAGCATAAAAAGTTCCATTGTGGAAGATCAGAACTTGTGCCCAATATTGAAAGGCACAGATAAGGGGTCTGCTGATTCTTAGTAAGCAAAATAATACAAATGTATTAAATTTTAGTCAGTGGCTATAGTTTAATATATACAACATATATCTGCCTAGAAGCAATGGTAATATAAAAGAAGAAAGCTCTTGTGTTTGAGGAGACAAGGCTGATTGCTTTAGTGTAAAAGAACACATGCAAGAACACAAAGATCATTCTACTCTGCTGAAATGTGTTGTATGAAGTTCTTGTTGCACAACAGTGCTGAACACGAAAAAGAAAGGGAAAGTTTCTGGGTGGAAAAAAAACTTGCAGGAAAATCAGCCACTTGTGGTCTTTGTTAAGTTTTCAAAGTAAACATTCATGTGAAAGTATAAAGGCAATACCAACATCAATGAGTGAAGATTTGGAATGATGGATGAAGAAAGACATTTTCTTTGCTGTTCAACAAAATGGTTCTATCACAGTCAGAATTAAGGGAAAGGTTGTTTCAAACTCTGTGGGTCAGCACCAAAGATTAGTAGAACTGAACTCGTATGGCATTATGAATCAACTGTTTCACATGGATTTCTAGTAGGTGCTTCCATGCTAGTCATCTACTTGCTCCATTATTTTCCTTTAGTAATGTACGTTTTCTTGTTAACACTTTGTCTACAACTAATTTTGCTGCACAATAATGCATTTTGTTAATTTCTGTTATATTGTGTGGATCTTTATAGTTCCAATTACTTTATTAATATGGCTTATTAAGTTTCTGACAATCTGTCTCTTATTCACTTTCAGCCACCTCTGTCTCCTGTGGGTTGCATTGTGCTTTTACATATTTAATTAAACATTC
Source organism: Protopterus annectens (assembly GCF_019279795.1). Lineage (NCBI taxonomy): Eukaryota > Metazoa > Chordata > Ceratodontiformes > Protopteridae > Protopterus > Protopterus annectens. The sequence continues at coordinate 443,554,908 of NC_056738.1, forward strand.
ATATTTTTAATGGAATTGCGCTGGTCTCAGGGGCTATACTGGTGACATACCATGGGATTCAAAAAGCATTACAGTGGGCCATAAAATCGGCAATCCCCTGGCAGTACCCTTTTGTGATATGCTCACTTGATTTTCCACAGTGAAAGAATTACCATGTTGAGCTGTCCTTCCGCCATGCTATATAATAATGAGGCATTCCAGGGGAACAGCTAATATTAATCACTTATGTGCTCTTCCCAGAAAAGTCTTCCTGGAAAACAGACTATACACATAGAACAGGGATTGTGAGATTGCGTACATATTTACTGACATCATCATATCCAAACATATTAAAAGTTTTAAAAAAGAACAAAATATGTCAAAGATAACCTCTTTGCTTAAGTTGGCAGAAGCTTTTAGGGAAAAAAGAGGCATAGAAATCCAACCAAATGTCAATAAAAACTAGGTGGCAACAGAAAGTGTGAAAAAGCAAAACAAGAATACAAAGAATGAGGTCAAGAAAGAAAATATAAATGGAAAGATAGAAATTTTAGCAAGAAGTATAGAGATCTGCTGTGAGCAGCCGCATGTTGATCAAGATTGGTTGTGCAAATGGCTTAGATGGGATGAATTTAAACAAAAGGATGAAAGGTTATTATTGGCAGACCAAGATAGCAGATGATGTATTAGACAGTTCATAAAATCTACACAAAAGGCAAGAGATATCGACAAATGTAGGTTTTGCTGTAACAAACTAGGAATAGTAACATCTTGTTGCAGGGTACAATACACTTGTGGCTGAAAGTTTGTAACAATGTGGCAAGGTTGTTACACTGGAGACTTTGTAAACACTACAACATAGAGGTATAGCCGAGAGACATTGCAAACATGAACCACAAAGGATTGTTGAAAATGAAGTAATGTGATTACAAAGGACCACACCACACCAGCAGCTAAGAAGGTAGAAGCAAACAGACAAGATATTGTAGTTCAAGAGAAAAAGAAATAGCTTTGGATTTTTTAAATTGCTATGCCCAGTGACTACAGTGTCTTATGAAGTTAACAACATACATTTGTACAATATCAGGACTTAAAAACAGAAGCTAGAGTGTGTGGAATAAGAATACAAAGATAGTTGTAGTATGAACAACTGGACTAATAAAACAGAATATTCAAATATATCTAAATGTGCTTCTGATAAAATATAACCCCTTTATAGGACTGCAAAAAGAGGCATTTCTGGGTACGTTTTGGGTGCTGAGATGAGCACTAATACCAAATGTCAAAAACCATAGGTAAACTAATTTCACAAACTTTAAATTACACCCTGACTTCAGTATGGGGTCCATTCCCATAAAGGTATGTAAAAACCTAAGCATGTAGAGAAATGACACACTCTCACATGCACATGTCTACACACACACACACACACACACACACACACACACACACACACACACACACACACACACACACACACACACACACACACAGCTTTTTTTTTATTTTAGAGTAGTCATTAAGTAACAGAACAGGTTTTGCATCAACATGCATTTTGGGACCACAAATAATTAAATTATGTATGAGCACAATGCCCACTCAACAGACGGACACAAAGACAGGTAGACAAAACTTTTATTTTTAATTTGTTACTCTAATTCAGTTAGAAAGTTAACAGAACAACATGGCATACATTAACATGTATTTTCTGAACAAGAAATCTGGAAACTTAATGCTTAACATTATTGATGTCCTGAAATCATCACTGATTTACCAGAAAGATAAAAATGTTATGAGGGAAAAGCAAAAATATGCAGGAAAATCTGGATGCTGTGCAAAATTGGACAAGACTGAAAAAGTCAAGTCTCATCTTGCTTGCACTGGTCTAGAAGGTAGCATATGAAAGAGGTCCATGGGAATCTTTGTTCTAGTCTCTACTGCAGTTAAATACAATAAATAAAATTAAATATCTTCAACCTTATCATCTGGATGCAACCAACAACGAGGTTATGTTAGCTCATCACTACAGCAAAACATACTTGCAGCTGAAGTTGTTCTGCATGTGCAGAATGTAAATAGTAAAGCTTGCACACCTATAATAGCATACAGCTGCATTTTGAGCAGCCACAAATGCAGCTAGTCACCAGAGTGCATACAAATATCCATAGTGAGGAGTTACTTATATACTTTTTATTTGTTAATTATACATTTAAACAAACTAGTTGCAATGCCAGCTATTACATTCAGCACACAGGCTAACTAAAATAAGATAGCAGTGCTGAACATAACAAGAGCTTTAAATAAGTTTTTATAAGACTGGATAGACAGTCTGGCTACTGGGCATACCACCCCCCCCAAGCGATAGGCCTTGGGTGGCTGCCCAAATTGTCCCTATTATAATCCACCACTGTAGACATGCCCTACAGTTCTGAGAAATGCCATTACAAACAAGTAAAGTTATTAACATAAAAATGAAGAGTGATCATACAGAGTCCCCCCACCTCCACAAAGCAAATCATTTCCTGAATGTTTTTAAGGTTGATAGTAAATCATTTTGTTGAAAGACGGTCATCAATAAGTTCAGATGACAGGACGATCACAATGAAACATGATAAAAACTCAAGGCTTAAGTCAATGGTTAATGCATTTATATTAGCAGTTGCCCAGTGATGAAATCATATAACCATAGGAAGCAATAACTCAACAAAAACTTCTGGTAGATGTAGAGAAAATTGCACAGCCCAAGTTTGGGAATACAAACCCTGCTTCTTCAGGACCTAGAACGTAACTTCATTCCTAAAGTTACTCTCCTTATCTTCTCATGTTATACAAACGTCACTTCTAACGGACTCTAACAACTCAAATTACATTATATTTCTCCCCTCACCAGCATCGCACAAAGCCATGGTGAAAAATGTCCTATTTCACAAACTTGAATATGCTTTACCACTACTAAGCTTGTACTCACCCCACAACTGTCAAAAACTACAAAACTGAATTAAAAATATGTAAATTTGCTTTCCTTGTCAGACAAAATACATGCCCCACTGAGACTTGCTGGACAAACTCCATTACCTCCTTATAGCAAACAGAGCTACCCTTCTACTAGGTACCCTAGTATTTCAAATTCATCTAGGTTAAGCCCATCTCCAAAAAGAAAACTGACTCAAGAGACCAATACTACTCACTCAGAGGTAGAGAAGAGAATATCTAGTACTATAAAGAGCAGGACTCAAACAAGCAATTAGTGAAAAAGTATTTTTCAGAATAGACCCTGCTTTTTTGGAATTATCTGCCAAATGAAGTAAAACAAAGTGATACTTGAATATATTTTACAAAAGCAGTTAAAGAAAATCTTTATAAGGGCACCAGATTTTCTTGCTTCGTGTCTATATTATAAGATTGACATTTGAAAACATCGAATAACATATGGTCAACACCATATCTTCAAACATTGACCTTATTAAAAAAAAAAAAAAAAAAAAAAAGTACTCTAAAGGGTTTAAGCAGGGGACAAGCCCCCCTGCACCCCCCATACCCCCCGCTACTTAAATATACCAACTCCGAGAACGCACTACATTGCAGTAAATGGAAATCTCCCCTTACTGAGATTTCCATTTACACGCTCGAGATTGAGCATTCGATATTCTCGTGTCGACAATGTCAGATTTGACATTGGCTATCAAGAATATAATATAGACCCTCTTGCTTCTGGGATACTGGCTGTCAGAATTATGTTTCCAAGCCTATTCCCACATCTCAGTCAGAATTTTCCATACGGCACCATACTGATCTGTATTTCCTAATGTGTGTGTGTGTGTGTGTGTGTGTGTGTTATATATATATATATATATATATATATATATATATATATATATATATATATATATAGTTTTCCTTCAGAATGTCGAAATGCTGAAACCTCGAATTTCATATGGTCGGGACCATATGATCGAAGTTTCAGAATTTTGAAATTCTGAATGGAGGTCTGCAGTCTGCATACAGCACAGAACGGGAGATTCCTCGCTGTAGTGCGATCTTGGAGATGGTAAATTTATGTAGCGGGGGAGTGGGGGTGCAGGGGGGCCTGTTCCCCCTGCATAATCATTTAACTAGTTGTTTTTAATTTTTCTTTTGGTATTTGTTTCAGAATTTTGATATTCTGAAACATCGATCATATGAAATTTGTTTTATTATTTCAAGATTCCGAAGTGAATCCATATATCTATATCTATCTATCTATCTATGGGTCTACTTTGACCCATTGAAATTACATTTTAGCGAAACTTAGTTTTGCTAATGTAGTTTCGCGAGAGTGCATTTCTCCAAAAATGCACTTCTGCGAAAATACAGTTCACCGAGGTTGTTGTTGTAGATCATGGTACAGTGGAGATAAGGGAATATTCCCTTTTCCCCACTGTAGTGCGATCTCTGTATTGGTATATATTAGTAGCGGTGATGTGGGTAGCACAGTCCCCTTACATGGGGGTGCAGAGGGGCTTGCCCCCCCTGCATAAGTCAGTTTAGTGTAACTACATCATCTGGTTGCATCGCTCGGTCCTTCTGCCTGGGTATCTCCTTGACCTAAGGTACCCCCTCCCCTCCAAGCTTACATCGCGTGGCTCCCAGGATCTTGGCGTCGACTCTGTACTATCCTGCTACTGTGCGAATGCACATCCTAATATCCAGCATCAGCTCCTACTGAAATCTGCAACTATCAGGGCACCCCCTCTCCTCCAAGCTTACATCGCGTGGCTCCCAGGATCTTGGCGTCGACTCTGTACTATCCTGCTACTGTGCGAATGCACATCCTAATATCCAGCATCAGCTCCTACTGAAATCTGAACTATCAGGGTACCCCCTCCCCTCCAAGCTTACATCGCGTGGCTCCCAGGATCTTGGCGTCGACTCTGTACTATCCTGCTACTGTGCGAATGCACATCCTAATATCCAGCATCAGCTCCTACTGAAATCTGAACTATCAGGGTAAAATTACTACCTGCATCAAACTATTGCCCACTGAAGTAGAGCGCTGTAGTCAGGTTACCTTTTGTAACCTTCAGGCTCTTTAAATTGTAAGGGTACAATATTTTACAAGTAACTATACTATACCAATCTGCCTTTAAGGCCCTGCAACCTCCAGGCGGGTATTTCCTCTGACGTCAGGGAGTTTTCATATTCCCCGCCAGATTCCGCCATTTTTGTTCTAACTACATCATCTGGTTGCATCGCTCGGTCCTTCTGCCTGGGTATCTCCTTGACCTAAGGTAAACATTGACTTGTTGAAACTGTGCAGTCTAGTCGATAGCATTGTGTTACTGGCACAATTATAATTAATGTATATACGATAAATTCTACAAAAACGCTCAAACGCAACTGTTTTTTACTAGCGTTCCAGTGTATACAATTGACTTGTTGAATCTGTTCAGCCTAGACTACAGATTGTGTTACTGGCACAATTCTCTACATAACCGCTCAAACGCAACTGTTTTTTACTAGCGTTCCAGTGTATACAACTGACTTGTTGAATCTGTTCAGCCTAGACTACAGATTGTGTTACTGGCACAATTCTCTACATAACCGCTCAAACGCAACTGTTTTTTACTAGCGTTCCAGTGTATATAATTGACTTGTTGAATCTGTTCAGCCTAGACTACAGATTGTGTTACTGGCACAATTATCGTTAACCTGCAATGTACGATAATTTACACAGAAACGCTCAAAACTAACTGTATTGCACTACCGCTCCTTTGGTTTATAATCTGTTCTAAGGTCTGTTATTTTTGCTGTGTATGTCCGTGTACTGAGTAACTGCAACCTAGTCATATCCAATGTTTGTATACTGTAAAAATATCTATGTTGACTCATAATGTTTGATTAGGTGGTTGCTTCGTCTCCCTTTTACTGATCTAAAAAAGATTGCCTTTCCTGTGTATGACTGAGTGGCGAGCTAACCTCAGCCTAGACACTGCTCTAGATTTTAATAGTGGCTGTATCATACTTGTTCAAGAGACCTACCTAGCATTACCTGTGGCAGTAGCTAGCATATCTGTTTTAATACTGAAACCAGACTGCTAACATCACTGTAATTGCCTGTCTTATTCACTTTATTCTGCTAGTAAGTGTAATTTGCCTAGTTCATAGCACTGTTAATTGTCTTCCTTCACTTTCACTACTTTGTACTACTGTAGACACCCATAAATTGCTTTCTTTGCCTCACCTCAAAAATGTGTAATACTATTGTGCCTTAAACAGTGATTATCTTGTCTATCTCATCCTAGGTACCCCCTCCCCTCCAAGCTTACATCGCGTGGCTCCCAGGATCTTGGCGTCGACTCTGTACTATCCTGCTACTGTGCGAATGCACATCCTAATATCCAGCATCAGCTCCTACTGAAATCTGAACTATCAGGGTACCCCCTCCAAGCTTACATCGTGGCTCCCAGGATCTTGGCGTCGACTCTGTACTATCCTGCTACTGTGCGAATGCACATCCTAATATCCAGCATCAGCTCCTACTGAAATCTGAACTATCAGGGTAAAATTACTACCTGCATCAAACTATTGCCCACTGAAGTAGGCGCTGTAGTCAGGTTACCTTTGTAACCTTCAGGCTCTTTAAATTGTAAGGGTACAATATTTTACAAGTAACTATACTATACCAATCTGCCTTTAAGGCCCTGCAACCTCCAGGCGGGTATTTCCTCTGACGTCAGGGAGTTTTCATATTCCCCGCCAGATTCCGCCATTTTTGTTCTAACTACATCATCTGGTTGCATCGCTCGGTCCTTCTGCCTGGGTATCTCCTTGACCCAAGGTAAACATTGACTTGTTGAAACTGTGCAGTCTAGTCGATAGCATTGTGTTACTGGCACAATTATAATTAATGTATATACGATAAATTCTACAAAAGCGGCTCAAGCAACTGTTTTTTACTAGCGTTCCAGTGTATACAATTGACTTGTTGAATCTGTTCAGCCTAGACTACAGATTGTGTTACTGGCACAATTCTCTACATAACCGCTCAAACGCAACTGTTTTTTACTAGCGTTCCAGTGTATACAACTGACTTGTTGAATCTGTTCAGCCTAGACTACAGATTGTGTTACTGGCACAATTCTCTACATAACCGCTCAAAGCGCAACTGTTTTTACTAGCGTTCCAGTGTATATAATTGACTTGTTGAATCTGTTCAGCCTAGACTACAGATTGTGTTACTGGCACAATTATCGTTAACCTGCAATGTACGATAATTTACACAGAAAGCAGCTCAAAACTAACTGTATTTCACTACCGCTCCTTTGGTTTATAATCTGTTCTAAGGTCTGTTATTTTTGCTGTGTATGTCCGTGTACTGAGTAACTGCAACCTAGTCATATCCAATGTTTGTATACTGTAAAAATATCTATGTTGACTCATAATGTTTGATTAGGTGGTTGCTTCGTCTCCCTTTTACTGATCTAAAAAAGATTGCCTTTCCTGTGTATGACTGAGTGGCGAGCTAACCTCAGCCTAGACACTGCTCTAGATTTTAATAGTGGCTGTATCATACTTGTTCAAGAGACCTACCTAGCATTACCTGTGGCAGTAGCTAGCATATCTGTTTTAATACTGAAACCAGACTGCTAACATCACTGTAATTGCCTGTCTTATTCACTTTATTCTGCTAGTAAGTGTAATTTGCCTAGTTCGTAGCACTGTTAATTGTCTTCCTTCACTTTCACTACTTTGTACTACTGTAGACACCCATAAATTGCTTTCTTTGCCTCACCTCAAAAATGTGTAATACTATTGTGCCTTAAACAGTGATTATCTTGTCTATCTCATCCTAGGTACCCCTCTCCAAGCTTACATCGTGGCTCCCAGGATCTTGGCGTCGACTCTGTACTATCCTGCTACTGTGCGAATGCACATCCTAATATCCAGCATCAGCTCCTACTGAAATCTGAACTATCAGGGTACCCCCTCCCCTCCAAGCTTACATCGTGGCTCCCAGGATCTTGGCATCGACTCTGTACTATCCTGCTACTGTGCGAATGCACATCCTAATATCCAGCATCAGCTCCTACTGAAATCTGAACTATCAGGGTAAAATTACTACCTGCATCAAACTATTGCCCACTGAAGTAGGCGCTGTAGTCAGGTTACCTTTGTAACCTTCAGGCTCTTTAAATTGTAAGGGTACAATATTTTACAAGTAACTATACTATACCAATCTGCCTTTAAGGCCCTGCAACCTCAGGCGGGTATTTCCTCTGACGTCAGGGAGTTTTCATATTCCCGCCAGATTCCGCCATTTTGTTCTAACTACATCATCTGGTTGCATCGCTCGGTCCTTCTGCCTGGGTATCTCCTTGACCTAAGGTAAACATTGACTTGTTGAAACTGTGCAGTCTAGTCGATAGCATTGTGTTACTGGCACAATTATAATTAATGTATATACGATAAATTCTACAAACGCTCAAAGCAACTGTTTTTTACTAGCGTTCCAGTGTATACAATTGACTTGTTGAATCTGTTCAGCCTAGACTACAGATTGTGTTACTGGCACAATTCTCTACATAACCGCTCAAACGCAACTGTTTTTTACTAGCGTTCCAGTGTATACAACTGACTTGTTGAATCTGTTCAGCCTAGACTACAGATTGTGTTACTGGCACAATTCTCTACATAACCGCTCAAACGCAACTGTTTTTTACTAGCGTTCCAGTGTATATAATTGACTTGTTGAATCTGTTCAGCCTAGACTACAGATTGTGTTACTGGCACAATTATCGTTAACCTGCAATGTACGATAATTTACACAGAAGCAGCTCAAAACTAACTGTATTGCACTACCGCTCCTTTGGTTTATAATCTGTTCTAAGGTCTGTTATTTTTGCTGTGTATGTCCGTGTACTGAGTAACTGCAACCTAGTCATATCCAATGTTTGTATACTGTAAAAATATCTATGTTGACTCATAATGTTTGATTAGGTGGTTGCTTCGTCTCCCTTTTACTGATCTAAAAAAGATTGCCTTTCCTGTGTATGACTGAGTGGCGAGCTAACCTCAGCCTAGACACTGCTCTAGATTTTAATAGTGGCTGTATCATACTTGTTCAAGAGACCTACCTAGCATTACCTGTGGCAGTAGCTAGTATATCTGTTTTAATACTGAAACCAGACTGCTAACATCACTGTAATTGCCTGTCTTATTCACTTTATTCTGCTAGTAAGTGTAATTTGCCTAGTTCATAGCACTGTTAATTGTCTTCCTTCACTTTCACTACTTTGTACTACTGTAGACACCCATAAATTGCTTTCTTTGCCTCACCTCAAAAATGTGTAATACTATTGTGCCTTAAACAGTGATTATCTTGTCTATCTCATCCTAGGTACCCCCTCCCCTCCAAGCTTACATCGCGTGGCTCCCAGGATCTTGGCGTCGACTCTGTACTATCCTGCTACTGTGAATGCACATCCTAATATCCAGCATCAGCTCCTACTGAAATCTGAACTATCAGGGTACCCCCTCCCCTCCAAGCTTACATCGCGTGGCTCCCAGGATCTTGGCGTCGACTCTGTACTATCCTGCTACTGTGCGAATGCACACCCTAATATCCAGCATCAGCTCCTACTGAAATCTGCAACTATCAGGGTAAAATTACTACCTGCATCAAACTATTACCCACTGAAGTAGAGCTGTAGTCAGGTTACCTTTTGTAACCTTCAGGCTCTTTAAATTGTAAGGGTACAATATTTTACAAGTAACTATACTATACCATACCAATCTGCCTTTAAGGCCCTGCAACCTCCAGGCGGGTATTTCCTCTGACGTCAGGGAGTTTTCATATTCCCCGCCAGATTCTGCCATTTTTGCTCTATCTACATCATCTGGTTGCATCGCTCGGTCCTTCTGCCTGGGTATCTCCTTGACCTAAGGTAAACATTGACTTGTTGAAACTGTGCAGTCTAGTCGATAGCATTGTGTTACTGGCATAATTATAATTTATGTATATACGATAAATTCTACAAAAACGGCTCAAACGCAACTGTTTTTTACTAGCGTTCCAGTGTATACAATTGACGTGTTGAATCTGTTCAGCCTAGACTACAGATTGTGTTACTGGCACAATTATCTACATAACCGCTCAAAGCAACTGTTTTTTACTAGCGTTCCAGTGTATACAATTGACGTGTTGAATCTGTTCAGCCTAGACTACAGATTGTGTTACTGGCACAATTATCGTTAACCTGCAATGTACGATAATTTACACAGAAATGCTCAAAACTAACTGTATTTCACTACCGCTCCTTTGGTTTATAATCTGTTCTAAGGTCTGTTATTTTTGCTGTGTATGTCCGTGTACTGAGTAACTGCAACCTAGTCATATCCAATGTTTGTATACTGTAAAAATATCTATGTTGACTCATAATGTTTGATTAGGTGGTTGCTTCGTCTCCCTTTTACTGATCTAAAAAAGATTGCCTTTCCTGTGTATGACTGAGTGGCGAGCTAACCTCAGCCTAGACACTGCTCTAGATTTTAATAGTGGCTGTATCATACTTGTTCAAGAGACCTACCTAGCATTACCTGTGGCAGTAGCTAGCATATCTGTTTTAATACTGAAACCAGACTGCTAACATCACTGTAATTGCCTGTCTTATTCACTTTATTCTGCTAGTAAGTGTAATTTGCCTAGTTCGTAGCACTGTTAATTGTCTTCCTTCACTTTCACTACTTTGTACTACTGTAGACACCCATAAATTGCTTTCTTTGCCTCACCTCAAAAATGTGTAATACTATTGTGCCTTAAACAGTGATTATCTTGTCTATCTCATCCTAGGTACCCCCTCCCCTCCAAGCTTACATCGCGTGGCTCCCAGGATCTTGGCGTCGACTCTGTACTATCCTGCTACTGTGCGAATGCACATCCTAATATCCAGCATCAGCTCCTACTGAAATCTGAACTATCAGGGTACCCCCTCCCCTCCAAGCTTACATCGCGTGGCTCCCAGGATCTTGGCGTCGACTCTGTACTATCCTGCTACTGTGCGAATGCACACCCTAATATCCAGCATCAGCTCCTACTGAAATCTGCAACTATCAGGGTAAAATTACTACCTGCATCAAACTATTACCCACTGAAGTAGAGCGCTGTAGTCAGGTTACCTTTTGTAACCTTCAGGCTCTTTAAATTGTAAGGGTACAATATTTTACAAGTAACTATACTATACCAATCTGCCTTTAAGGCCCTGCAACCTCCAGGCGGGTATTTCCTCTGACGTCAGGGAGTTTTCATATTCCCCGCCAGATTCTGCCATTTTTGCTCTATCTACATCATCTGGTTGCATCGCTCGGTCCTTCTGCCTGGGTATCTCCTTGACCTAAGGTAAACATTGACTTGTTGAAACTGTGCAGTCTAGTCGATAGCATTGTGTTACTGGCATAATTATAATTTATGTATATACGATAATTTCTACAAAAACGCTCAAACGCAACTGTTTTTTACTAGCGTTCCAGTGTATACAATTGACGTGTTGAATCTGTTCAGCCTAGACTACAGATTGTGTTACTGGCACAATTCTCTACATAACCGCTCAAACGCAACTGTTTTTTACTAGCGTTCCAGTGTATATAATTGACTTGTTGAATCTGTTCAGCCTAGACTACAGATTGTGTTACTGGCACAATTATCGTTAACCTGCAATGTACGATAATTTACACAGAAATGCTCAAAACTAACTGTATTTCACTACCGCTCCTTTGGTTTATAATCTGTTCTAAGGTCTGTTATTTTTGCTGTGTATGTCCGTGTACTGAGTAACTGCAACCTAGTCATATCCAATGTTTGTATACTGTAAAAATATCTATGTTGACTCATAATGTTTGATTAGGTGGTTGCTTCGTCTCCCTTTTACTGATCTAAAAAAGATTGCCTTTCCTGTGTATGACTGAGTGGCGAGCTAACCTCAGCCTAGACACTGCTCTAGATTTTAATAGTGGCTGTATCATACTTGTTCAAGAGACCTACCTAGCATTACCTGTGGCAGTAGCTAGCATATCTGTTTTAATACTGAAACCAGACTGCTAACATCACTGTAATTGCCTGTCTTATTCACTTTATTCTGCTAGTAAGTGTAATTTGCCTAGTTCGTAGCACTGTTAATTGTCTTCCTTCACTTTCACTACTTTGTACTACTGTAGACACCCATAAATTGCTTTCTTTGCCTCACCTCAAGAATGTGTAATACTATTGTGCCTTAAACAGTGATTATCTTGTCTATCTCATCCTAGGTACCCCCTCCCCTCCAAGCTTACATCGCGTGGCTCCCAGGATCTTGGCGTCGACTCTGTACTATCCTGCTACTGTGCGAATGCACATCCTAATATCCAGCATCAGCTCCTACTGAAATCTGAACTATCAGGGTAAAATTACTACCTGCATCAAACTATTGCCCACTGAAGTAGAGCGCTGTAGTCAGGTTACCTTTTGTAACCTTCAGGCTCTTTAAATTGTAAGGGTACAATATTTTACAAGTAACTATACTATACCAATCTGCCTTTAAGGCCCTGCAACCTCCAGGCGGGTATTTCCCCGCTCCGCTTCGCCCTCGCTGCGCTCGGGCTCGCTCCGCTCCCCACCCTGCCCCCATATCCCACCCGCCCCCACTACCTCTAAATTTATACAAAGATTAAGCCCTTCCCACCCTCCTCTCCTCCACTCACGACCAATCCCTGATTAACTAACTCCCTCCTACATATTAATTAGCTACTCCCTCCAAACTCAATAAGCCCTCCCAATCCTCCCTCCCTATCAAATTCCACTTACTCTCTATCATGGGAAAAACCATGCAGCTCATCATCCCTTTGCTTTCACTATTTCTTCTAACTCCTTACCTTTTATCACGCTATGAACACCAGACGTTAACAGGTATTTCTCTTCCTAAGGCCCATACTTCCATATATACATTCCCTCTGTCTAACCTTATAGTTTCCTCTCTCCACCCAGAAAAAGCTCCAACCTTCAATAATATGCAACTAACCCTCTACTACCCTAGAGCAACCTTTAATAAACCTAACCTCAAAATCCTATGTAAACTTCAAAAATTCCTAGACCACCTAAAACAATGTATCACTCAACATGGGGACATCCACCCTAATCCAGGCCCTGCCTCATACCAGGACCCTACTACTTCTACATTACCCCATATTCCTAATACCTCCCTTCTCATTCTTCACCTCAACCTAAGAAGTATAAACAAAGTAGCCAGTCTACATGCTCTGATAGCCACACATTCCCCAGACATTATGTGTCTTTCAGAAACATGGCTCAAACCTGCCACAAAGGATGAAGAGATTCTTCCTCCTGGCTATAATATCCTAAGGAATGATAGAATAGCCAAAAAGGGTGGGGGAATAGCTGTAATGTTTAAAAACAGACTTAACATAATTAGAAATACTTTGCACCCCCCCCAGGTCTCCAATCTAGAACTCATTACATTAAAGATTTGTCTAAACTCCCAAAAGTCTATTAATCTTGTAGTGATCTATATCCCACCAGGGAAAAACCTTGAAAACCTTGAACAAACTTTAAGTTGGCTATCCAATCACTATCCCCAAGAAACCATTATACTAGGTGATTTCAACATTGACTGGTCCCACTGCTCCACAAAGCCTAATCCTCACCCAATCAACCTTTATGGCTTCTCCCAAAATATCAAAACTCCTACCAGACTTGGTAATGCTCACCAAAAGGAGAGCACGATTGACTGGATTCTCACTAATAAAGATGCTAATTATTACACCTTTGGTACCCTCCCAAACAGCCTTAGCGATCACCTTGTCACCTATATTATTAAACACAAATTCTGCTCTTCACTCCCACCCCTTTATAAACTTATTAGAAACAAGAAAAAATTCAACCTAGAATTATTCCTTGTGGAACTAAAATCATGTAGCTGGCACTCCCTTACCTCTCTTCCCCTAGCTGAGAGTGTGTCCTACTTCAATGACACTTTCCTAAATATTCTAAACTCCCATGCCCCAAATCGTCTTGTTAGAACCAAAGACCGTATAGCTCCCTGGCTAACAAAAGAAACCAAAACAAAAATCAAACTCCGCGACCTAGCCTGGAATAAATGGAGAGCTACGAAAACTCCCCTAGACCGTATCAAATTTCAGCAACTTAGAAACTCCACAAAATCCGACATCACTAGAGATAAAAAACAGTATTACTGTCACCTTCAGGATAAACATAAATCGAATCCAAAAAAGTTTTGGGCCGGATTTAACAACCTTCTCTATCCTGGTAAATCTTCTACCCCTACACCCCATAAACTCATAAGTAAAAAACCAGACGAAATAGCCAACGCCTTCAACATCTTCTTTACAGAGACCATCCAAACCCTAGCCAACCAGCTATCCACTTCCTCAACAAATTTAACTACTCCCCAAGGCTCATCCCCTTGCTCATCCCCTTGCTCCTTTACCCTCCAAACTGTATCCACCTCCTACATTCGCTCCCTAATAAAAAAACTAAAACCGTCCACTCTTGCTGCCGATAGTCTCCCAGCTGAATACCTCCAACTAGCCTCTGATGTCATTGCCTATCCTATATCAATCTTGATCAATAGATCCATAACAGAAGCCACCATCCCCCCCATTTGGAAAACCTCATATATCATCCCATTACACAAAGGAGGCCCTTCCACCGAAACATCTAATTATAGGCCTATCGCTATACTATCTCCTATAGCAAAAATTCTCGAAAGGTGCATTCACAAACAACTTCTTCACTACCTTACCAGCAATAATCTTCTGTCTAGTACCCAGCATGGCTTTCACCCCCATCATAGTACTACCACTGCTCTTCTCTCCTTTGTCGACTCAGTAAATAGCAACCGAAACAAAAAGCTTATATCCTCTGCTCTCTTTCTTGATCTATCAAAAGCATTTGGCATGGTCAACCACCAGCTATTACTCTCCACCCTCAAAACCCTTCATCTGGACAACTTAGGCCTAAACTGGTTTAAGGATTACCTCTCCGGCCGGCAACAAGCAGTCAAATGGCAAAATAGTTTATCTCAACTACTCCCTAACAACATAGGTGTCCCTCAAGGCTCCATACTGGGTCCCCTTCTTTTTTCTGTTTTTATAAATGATCTCTACGCCATCATCCCCAATGCCACCTGCATCCAATATGCAGATGACTCTACCCTGATCTGCTCTGATACTTCTCTCTTGAAGCTTCAAGCAGCCACCCAACAATGTTTCGCCAGAGTGGAAAAATGGTTCTCTAACCTGAAACTTATTCTCAACCCAACTAAAACCAAATTACTATTATTCTTCCCCTCGTCTTCTACCTCCTCATCCCAAATGTCGCAACCGACTAACCATAGCTCCTTTTTTGTGGAATCCTCTAATGGAACCATCATAGTCTTACACACCAAACTACTAGGCGTTACTATTGACCACAAGCTTAAATTCGATCTCCACATTTCCCTAACCATTAAATCTGTTAACAAGAAACTAGGTTCAATGTACAGAATCAGGAACTTTCTTACTCCTCATGCAAAATTAACCATTGCCCAAACGCATCTTCTTTCCACATTACTATATGCCTCCCCAGTACTTTCCTTCCTGAATAAACGTGAGATCTACAACCTTTCTACCACCTACCACCACATAGCCAGATTCATAACAGGTACACCTTTTTTGCCCACCACTGCCACAACCTCAGAAATCTCGGCTGGTTAGAACTGCCCAATCTTCTTAAATTTAATCAACTTACGGAAGCCTTCAAAATAATTCATCAACCTGCCAAAACTCCTCACTGTCCAAAATCTTGACCCCATACAACAATCTTAGTTCCTTGATCATCAAATAGTATTCAAGTGCTAACCATCAAATCTAACAACAAAGGTGGGGATGCTCTTTATGCTAACTCAATTGGAAAGCAATGGAATTCCCTTCCAAACAACCTTAGACTCATGACGACACTCACACCATTCAAAAATAACCTTAAAGAATATATCAAGTCCCACTGGTTATGCCCTTGTCCAACTCCAGATTAATTACCCATAGCCATAACATTGTACTGCTTCTTCTCTCTCTCATACTATCTACAAACAAAACATTTCCTCGTTTTCTGACCTATTTAATCCCATGCTTTGTCTTTTTAAGTATGTAAATAATGTTTATTCGGGTTGTAACTTATCAAAATGTATACTTCTATCTAATTGTAGTGTTTAACTATTTTAATGTTTGGGAGCTTTTCTCCCCGGGCCTCTACTGAAAAGGGATATGTATCCAGCTGGACTAGCCCGGTCAACAAATGTAAAATAAAAAATAAAATAAAAATACATTTTTTCTCTGAATTGTAGTTTTGCGAAAGTGCATTTCCGGAGGAATGCACTTTGGCGAAACTGGACTCGCAAAACTAAGTTTCTCTAAAGTGTAATTTCAATGGATCAAAGTATATATATATATATATATATATATATATATATATATATATATATATATATATGTGTGTGTGTGTGTGTGTGTGTGTGCGCGCGCATGTGTGTGTGTGTATATACACATACATATATATATATATATATATATATATATATATATAAAAAATATATTTGAATCCTTTCTCTATATATAATGTGCATAGAAATCTCAAAATAACAAAACATTGAATTTCATATGATCAAGACCATATGACCATTGTTTTTGAATATCAAAACTCTCAGCCTAAATGTAAAACATGTACAATCCCTGCTGTATATGAGCTTACTCTATATTAATCCATTACATGTGCTTTGTACCTTTATGTTTGTTTGATTTGTTCTGCATACATAAAACTCTGTAATGCTTTATAACCAGGTTGTTACTGAAAAGGGTCACATACAAGGTAAGCAAACTGCAAAATAATAACTCAAATAGCTAAATACCTGTACTTCAACAGCAAAACAGGAAATCACCAGTCTCTTAAATAAGCAAACCCCCCTATAAGGACTATTGACTTTTGAAGGACTTTATGTAACATGTTCTGTTCTACATGAAAATATGCCAATATTCTAGAATAATAGAATTAATGGAGCCATGTGGAGAGTTTTAATTCTATACTCTAGGATTATGTAATCTGAATACACACCTTAAATGTAATATTTCATGCCCTTTTTGACCCAACACTTTTACTAAATTATGGCAATGAAAATAACCTCATACTTCAACATATTCCCCTGCATATGTACTTAAAACAAACATGACTTACCAAATCAGCATAGCTTGTCATTCAGAATTTGTTCATGCTATGAAGTCTCCTTCCAGGTTTACAATTTTGGTGCAATAGTTTTCCTTTACCTGCCTCTACATGAACACTTGGAATAATACTTCACTCAGTTGCTGAAGCAATCATGGCAGACCATAGGTCATCCAGATTTATTCACAAATGGAGTACTTTTTATTCTTCAAGCTTATAGGTCAATGTTTAGAATTGGTATGCTTTACCTTTTTAAAATATTTTCATTGTATATTGCCATCTCTTTACAAGAAGATGCTTTACAGTGAGGGTTTCCAGGATGTAAACGTGTGCGTACTTGTAAATGGCTATACACAAGAACTATATCCACGGATTGCACATCATATAACCAAGGAATGCATCAGAATATTTCTAAAAAGTGAGCTCAGTTCAGCTCTATTATTTTAATGCCATTACTAGCATGATAAATAATATTTTTGGAGGTGCACTAGTATTTTTAGTTGCTACTATAGTGATATATAGGTTTATCATATCTAATAATAAAAAATGCTGCCACTGAAGCCAAACTGGTGAAATATTTGACAGATTGATAACTCCTTCTCTAGTAATTGTTACCTTGCTAAAAACACCTTCAGTTCATCAGATGTAAAAATTCCCAAGCTGCATTGTACATATATCTTTCAAAAACTTAAGGCATCATTTTTTAACCACCAACGTACAACAATGAAAGAATTCAGAAAATGTCATAATTTTTCTGTAAGTACGCAGCAGTTAGATAAATACAGGTATTAAAATCTGACAAAATATGCAAAACATTCTTCAAACCATTAATGGCCAATCATCATACACTCAAAATAAGCTTTTAAGGTGATCAGAAGTCTGCATTGGCATTATATGGGGAATCATCTTAAAAAAAGCGCCATCAGTCTTACCAACATATGTATTTTACTACATACAATGAAAATGCACAATGTCAAGTAAAACATCTGATCTCAATTTAACTATTTGGACTGGGTGATACTTACAAGCTTTTCGCACTCTGCCTCCGCTTTATGCCTCTTCCTCATTTCAACATCTACTTGATTCCTGGCATGCTTCAGTTTCACCTCCATGGCAGAGCGGCTAACTTCTGATTTCAGAAGCAGCTCCTTGGTTTTGCTCAACTCTTGTTGCCATCGTCTTCGGCACTCTTCAAACTGTTTGAATATTTGCATGTACTCTAAACAACAAACAGAATTATTTACATTGTGCTGGTGTTGGGCACCACTTTGTCAGACTAACATTTCTATGATAAAGTTTTGCTACTTTTTCTACAAGCCGTTCTGATGCCACAGGGAGCTGTACCCTCCATTTGTGCAGTGAAAGGAAGTGAGAAATCATATTGCAAGGTGCGGTGCTACCTCATATTTATTACTTTATAAGAAAGTCAAAACAGGTATACTCTCACAGTTATAGAAACACAGAGAGTTATCCATACTTAACAGGCATTTCACATTAGATCAAATCTACTTAAAATTTAAAAATAATTTAAATAAATTCAAACAGAATATTACGTTTATATTTGAAGTAAAGTACATTGCATCACTAGCAAATCATGTGTAAAACAACATTTAAAACCTGATAAAATGAATAATTCTATTACATTAATTTTTCAATACTCCATTTATTCTGCTCAGGATGGGCAGGGTAGCCAGTGCAAATAACAAGCACAAACAAGTAACCTTTCTGGAAAGGAATGCAGTCTATCAATGGATGTATTCTGCACACATATCTGCTGGCAACTCAAGGGAGAACTGATTCATCAACTGGTATGTCTTTGGGATGTGGAAGGAAGACAGCGGGTGACAAAAATCCACACAGACCATAGGAAAGTATGTGGAGTATACACAGAAGGACCACCTGCCAGGAATCAAACCTTTCTAGAACCAAGTAAAATAAAATAGTATACTAAACAAAAACATCTCTGCAAAGTCACTGTGTAATAGTACTGAATAACAAAATGAAGAAATCAAGGTACAACACCACAGACTTGTTTAAACACTACTGAAACACAAACTACACTTACTCATGCATTTTATAAAATGAACCAGGAAATATAAAAAAAAAAAAAAATTATGTTAAATGTTATTTATATAAAACAAAGTCGTTAATAATGCTATTAAGTCCAATACCTTGCTGAAAAGCAGAACTGCACTCATGACAAACTATTGTAAATCTTGAACTCCCTGAAGGTCTATTAAACTCCTCTTGACAGTCCAAGATTCTAAACAAAAAATTATCTTCCTAAGTCATATCCTAGCAGAAATGACAATCCTCAGCTCAAAACCAGATTCAAATCCAGCATACAGTTAAACAAGTCAATACTTCTCAGTAAGAAATCCACTCAATGGCAATTTTGTGGATTACATCTAAAGGTCTATGGAAAAAAATGCAGCCAAAGAAGTCCATAGCATGGAAGCTCAAATCCTTATTTTTAAATATCACCACAGGCACCTTGGTCCAGCATATCATAACAGCTGGACAGCCCAGAGAGGTAAATTGTTCAACTTAAAGCAGCAATACAATCCAGACTATCCACCTCAATGTCAGAAGGTCTGGCCTTATCATTAAACAATAGCATCAACACAGAATACAATGTGAAGTAAAATGGATTTTACATTTTATATATATATATATCTATATATATATATATATATATATATATATACACTCACACACACACACGTAAAAGTCCAATTTGGATGAAAATGCATCATAACTATGTTAAATGCGAAGTGGAGCAAATGTCTGTGGCAGACGGACATCACTCACTTGGATTACCGGACAAGATTAGGGCAAGACTTCACAAAAATCTCTGCTCTCCTTGGATGGCCAAAATACACTCCCAAGAGCAACTATGGATAGTAAGATTTTTTACTCTGTAAGGTAGACACGTCCAACCTGCGGCCCGCGGGCCGCATGCGGCCCTCAGAGCTCTTCCATGCGGCCCTCAACCTCTAACTGCAACATCAATGTACGCATGCCCCAAAACACTTTTTTTGTTTTGTGTTTTTCGCTCCCGTGACCTGTAATGCTAATGGTGTGCGCATGCGCCAAAGCACCCTTCTAGTTTTGTTTTTGAGCCAAAAAAGGGTCAGTGTGTTTACGCCATTATTTTGCGCCGAACAATTAGTGTGTGTGTGTGCATGCGTGTGTGTTCTCGCTAAAGAGGGACTCATGTATGGATTTGCTGCTGTTGCCTTTGAAAGGGACAGCAATTACCTGTCTTAATAGGTAAGTATGGAGTGAGTGAGTGCATGCATGAAAGCAGAATTGTGTGCGTGAAAGCAGAAGAAGAGTGTGTGTGTGTATGTGTGCATGTGTGTGCATGACTGAGAGAGACGCATGCACAAAGAGGCTAACAATGATCAGTCTACCTACTGAACACAAACAAGTTAGCTCACAAATATATCATACATTAATAGTACACTTTCATTAAATTGCGGCTTTCCTGACATGGAGAGTGTTGTATTGAACATAAACTCATACCTCTTAACTGTATGGATTTTCAAAGAATGTCTGGATTTTTGCTTCATCTTCCAATTTGTGTCTTTTGCTTAGGAAATAAAAGTAGTCATCCAAGGTAATGCAGTTCCAGGGAGTAAAATGAGACAGCAGCCTAGGGTTAATGGGTCAATAGTGGAGTGACTATGTGGGACTGTAGCATATAAAGTTGTATTGTTTTTTCAGACAAACAAAAAAGCACCTAGTACTGTTTTTTCATTGGTGGGTTCTAAGCAGTGGTAGATTGGACAACAGTAAGCATAGCTTTGGCGGATCATCAATACTGGCAAATCAAGTGGGCACAATGTCATTTTTTAAATGTTGGGGATTTTAGTGTGTATGTGTGTGCTTATGTGTTGGGAGTGCTGCAACAGTAGATGATTATTAAAGACAGAGACTTACAGACAGTGGAGAATATGTTTGTTTGTTTCAAAACCTAATACTTGGGTATGCATGCCAGAAGTAGATTTTTTAAGACATAGCTTCTTGCCATTTACAGTGGATGGATATTTACATTGAATGGACAATGTATTAGCGTGGGCCTGTGGGGTTTGAAGGATGCCAAGTCTACCACTGCCAGTGTCTTGTAAAGTGACCTGGAAATGGATATTGGGATGTTACTGAAAAAATATAGTAAGTGGGCTTAGAAATATAGTTTAATTAAACAAAGTGTACTTTCAATTTACCGGCCATAATTTAATTTATTTCAGGTAGTCCAGATACTGGTAGATTGTATACCATTAGACTTAATTAGGGAGAGCTGTCATTCTGGGGAAACAAGCAGCCCTAGTTTCAGTAAAAGCTCTGTGGTTGCTTGCAGGTAGGAAGTTGCAGGATGTTGATGCAATGTGTTTTATTTATTATTTTTAATGCATTTGTCATTTCAAAGCATGGTTTTCTTTGATGCAAAATAAGGCAGGACTGAATGAGCCATATAATGTTTAACTGACAATAATGGGATAGAAAGATTATAAGTGATGTATAATGTTTGCATCTATAGTTGTTTCAATGGTGTCTGTGATGCACAACTATTTTTGGGCCTGTGTCCCACTTTTATTTTTCGCTTTGTCCAGATTTCCTGCTCTAAGGTTGAGAGGTATGGTCCCATACTAAATCAGAAGTTGTATTTACCTTGGAAGACTTTTCGGCATAATTATGAAAAACAGAGCCTTTTTAATATCTCTACTTATTTCCAATATAAACTGCCATGTAACCTTGCAAATAACCTTCTTATTAAGCTACTTTACTTCTTTTGGAATTGATAGGTATGATTCATCTGTTCGGACATAAGCATAGAGTGCTAATGTGACACTGATTTCTTGCAGCAGTCTGTGGTTTACATAATCACAATAACTTTTCTGTGTTTCTGGGTGTGTAATCAATTTAACAGTTTTAATGATGTTTTCCGAAAATAAATAAATATATAATAAATAAATAATCCTCTCTACACTTTGAGCTATTGACAAAGTCTGGGAATTTGTTTTTTTCAAAAGCGAAGGTCAGCACTGCAGCTCAGTAAACTGTCAATCTGTGAGTAACTTCTGCACAAATTAAAATGTCTGAATGTCAAATGGCTTTAGATTGGAGGGAAGTTTATTTTTATTTATTTTATTTTACATTAGTTTACTGGGAAAGTCCGACTGGACACAGGCCCATTTTCAGCGGAGGCCCAGGGAGAAAAGCTCCAAAAATAACACAAAACAATATAATACAATATATGAGAGAGAGAGAGCAAATTATGGATGTAGTACTCATACAATATGGCAGAGATTACATCTCGCAACAGTGAAAATCACTGAGGTACAGAATAAACTTAAACATTTTTTTTACAGTTATAATTACAGCAAGACAAATATCAATGAGTAAAGTTTTTAGGAGAAAGCTGCTTGTACATAGCTGAAGCTCTGAAACAATCTTTTGGTATGGATTAACCTGGGGATTGACACAAATTATATGTTTACACCAGTATGTAGCATTATAGTTTATGGTTTTCTTATTAATTTACTTTTTGCCAAGCAGTTTTGTTGATTTATTGATGGTCCTTTTGGTGGTGGGAAATTACATGGATGAATCCATCTCTATTATGTTTTCAGATATTTTGACTTCCAGACAATTTCATTCAGTGAGTGGGTGTCATGTGATAACTGAGGTTGCCTATTTTACAAGTAGGGGCTTTTGTGTGTGTGTGTGTGTGTGTCTGTGTGTAAGAGAGAGAGAGAGATTTAATATGTATACTGAATATAATTTTGCAAACGGAATTCTTAGTTAAACATGCCCCTCTTCTTGGGCAACTAGACTTGAGTAACCAATATTAGATCTTAGCCATCCAGCTGGGAAAGGTCAGTATGTGGATTTTCCATCTGGTTTGATGAAGGCTATGCTACTTACCAAAGGACTACATTTGTGGCTATCCATCCAGCCATTGTGTTGCTGAACTACATTGTTTGATAATGAGAGGAGCTTTTTACAGAAGTTGAAGGTTTTTATGTCAAGAACCTGTCAATAAAAAGTGGCTTGTTTATGTTTCAGTGAAGGCTGTGGTCTTTGTAGTGAGCATTTTAAGTATAACCAGTATTTCTGAGGTAGAGGAAGTCTCTTAAGGCAGGATCTTTCTTAGCCTGTTAAGCAAGCCAATGATGACATAAAAATCTACTGCCAATCATTAGCAGACCGGAGTTCCACTGTGGCGACCCCTAACCGGGAAAAGCCGAAAGACACAACAACAACATCATGGACTGAAGTACGTTAAAAAATAAAAAAGACAGCTGGGTGCACATGTCTGTTGACAAAAAGTGCCTAATCCTGGTAGGCACACTGGTGTCAGGACTGGAAAAAATGACATCACAGATTCCTCAAGACACACAAATGTTCCTACAATGGGGTTACGGCATGCTCAGTGTGAGGATGCCCCCCCTCATTGTAGAAGAGATCAGTAGTCCACAAAAAAACACAAATTACAGGTGAAAAAAAAAACAGTAAAGCATATACTGTGGAGCACTGAGGAGAAGAAAGAAATTATGCAAGAAGCGCAGAATTTCCAGATGACAGATATTCAAAAAGATTAAGAGAAATCACAGGAAAGAAAAATACTTGCACAGGAAAAACTGTCAAAGCTTAAAATGCAAATATGTATTCATTAATACAACATATTAATGAAAAACATTATATAGATTAAGAAACCTTTGGCCACTTAGGAAAAAAAAAGAAAAAAAAAAAACAACTGAGGAAGTGCGAAAATATGAAGAACAAAACCTAGAACTGTTTGAAAGGTATAAAAAAGGAACAAGGACATGAGAAATAAAGATTTGATATGGTGCAATATTTATGCAAAGGAGAAAGCCAAACTAATTAATAGAAAAAAGCAGTTCCAACTGCATTTGAAGAGAAATACAGGAAAAGACAACCAGATATGGAAAATTTCACAATACAAAAAATAGGATCACAAGGGGGGACTGTAGAACTGAAGATCAGTAAAATAGAAGCTGAAGTTATGGAATACCCGAGAAGTGAAGCATTTAGTGGAGAAAGTCCAACACTGGTTATGTCACAGCATGATGGAACAATAAGTCCCCAGAATAAGGAGAAACACAGAGCAGGAGACATATGAAGAAGAAATATGGGCATGGGAAAGAAAAAAGAGTTTTAATATGGTGTGGTATTTATGCAGTGGAGAAAGCAAAATTAATCAATACAAAAAAGAAGCACCAAAGACATTTGAAGAGAAACACAGACAGAGGCTTCTAGATGTGCAATGTTTTACAATACAAACAATTAGAAAGCAACTGAGAAAGTAGAAAACCCGATTAGTAATTTAGAAGTTAAAGAAATAGAAAAGAGAAACTGAAGATATTAATTATAGAATCAAATTACGGATTACCTGTGAAGTGAAAGATTTAGTGTAGAAAATCAAACTCTGGTAACATCACAGCATGATGGCACAATGAGTCCCAAATTAAAGAGAAATAGGTGGATTGAGAAGTATCTAATCAGTTACCACATGAATATACTCTAGAGCCTTCAGCAGGAAATCAGTAAGTTAAATTGAAGTAGCACAGCAGGGGAAGGAACAGGAAACAGTGGCAACTCTGATGCAGTCAATGGATGCAGTCAATGTTGTGGAGGGATAGGCCAGTGAGTTCCCATATGAAACAGCAATGGATGATGTAAGATGCAACTGAAGAGAACAGGTCACAGTAAGATGTTCTGGAACTTTCTATAGAATGCCTACAAGAAACTGAGAATGAAGAATGTACCCTCAGTTTAGAAGAAAAAGATCTGAGGGAAGAGTTGCTTGATTATTACAAATGGATAAATATACTGAGATCAATGAAAGAAATAGATCACAGAAAGTCAACAAGACTCAAAATGTTAGACGTCTAATAAAACAAACAGTAATCAAGACTATTAACAAAAATTAATAGGTGCCTAGGAGATTACTAGACTAATACCACAAGAGTGTTTACAAGCCTAGCCACTAATACTCATATGATGCAACAGAAGTAAATAGGATATACTACTGCACAGCTAAATAAATAACAGATAAAGTCTCACCACAAAAATACAGGGCAATAAGGGAAAAGGGGAAGAAAATCGAATGCCTTGTGGAAGTGTCAAATAGAGAAAAATTATAAAGCAAGTAAGATGAGAAGTGTCACTGTTGGGTATAGAAGAGGGAACGGTTCAACAAAAATATTTAGAAAGATAGATCTGATAAAAGCAACATGCGGCATTAGAAAAGACCAGGATCTATCGTACACCATTGCAAATAATAAAACAAAAGATATCAGCATAGGCAGAAAACCCTAGAAGATGTACAGATAAATATAAAGAAAAGTACAAAATAAGCAAATCAATGATGACCCAAAAAAGTTTTATAGAGAATTGGGAAACAAAAAAAAAGGAATAGAACCAACACCAAATAAAGAAGAAATGGACATTTCTCCAAAATGTGTCTATGAAGACCTTGTGGAACATAAAGATACCAGGAAACAGAATCAAACTGAACAGGTGAAAGCTGGTTTAATAACAAATTCAAAAACAACAAATAAAATGAAGACCAGCTAACACAACACTATATAAAACACTTGTTTAATTTCACAAAGGTAAAAACAAAAAAAAAATGTACATCAGAGGAGCGCTTTTACACCAAAGGTGTCTCATCAGATCTTAAAAAGTAAACGTGCTTCAATACATTTAAGAAAATTCAAAATGACCTGGTCAAGTCATGTGATCTCAGCAAGGGTTTTAAAAGGTATATACTCATTTAATCCTTTCCCTTTTTCAGATTGTAAAATTAACATCCATTTAACTTCCAAGCATTTTGTTTTTGTCTTAATATCACCTCTTCTAGCTTCTACATTCAATAATTGCAAAACTAAAAATTTAAAGGGCTGTTCAACGCTGGTGCTACAAATATGTTTATACAATATAATAGGAATGCTTTGCATATGCACTGTTTGTTAGCTGGTTTTTAGATCTGATGAAGCACCTTTGGTGTGAAAGCGCTCATCTGTTATATAGTTTTATTGTGTTTTTACCTTTGTGAAATTAAACAAGCATTTTATGTAGTGCTGAGTTAGCTGGTTCTTTATTATATTTGTAAAATAACAAAAATGCTGAAGGTACAGAAGTAGTAAGAGAAGTTCAAATACTTTGACC
This sequence comes from Protopterus annectens, assembly GCF_019279795.1. Lineage (NCBI taxonomy): Eukaryota > Metazoa > Chordata > Ceratodontiformes > Protopteridae > Protopterus > Protopterus annectens. Next base: position 443,581,327 of record NC_056738.1, read on the forward strand.
CATTTCATATCCTGTAACGGCCTGAAAAACTGAAACAAAACTAAGAAAAGTTCCTAAGTGGAAAACCAAATGCCCAGATGCACTACCTAACTTCTGGCTAAACGTATTAGCATCTTTACAGGAAGACTTATCCCGGAGTAAGAACTACTTATACACTGACCCCTAACAGACACCAACTGGGTTAACAAGGGGAAAAAATGATACTCCTCCTTATGACTGAACCTGCAAGCTATCCTAAGCTATCCTAAACCATAGACCAATAATCTGCCATCCCAAGATGTATAAACTATATACTGGAACTGATGCTTACAGTCATTTAGAAGAAAACTTGAACATGGCCCAGTAATCAAGGAGCCTCAATTCTCACCACTATCACCAGTGGAGGACGTATACTGGGAGGATGACACATACACATACAGTATTTCCAGATGTAGCTCACTGCTTCAAGTGCAATTTACGTTAAGAGCACACAGAGACCACAATCAGTCCAGGGCTGGTTTCTCCCTCTTTCTCCAGATCCCCAATAACCCACTGACACAGCTACAGAGTTGAGATCTCAGTTGGATGGCCAAGCCAAGACCTCCAACTCTCTCTCTGTGCAACCAGTGGTTCGTGTCCCTGCCCAAGTAAGTGACACACACACATTTCTGGAGATTTGTTTTACACACACACACACACACACACACACACACACACACACACACACACACACACCCCTAACTGGGAAAGGCTGGCACAGGTTTACTAGCTATGCCCCCCCTTCTGCCCACACTATAAAGAAAGACAGTTATAACTGCCACCAGCCATGTCCTCATCAGCTACTTTAAGCCCTTAAACAAAGGGTGTCCAATCTTACTGTGTAATATTACTATCAATACAAATGGTAGTTTGACCAAGAGCAAGGCTATTAGGAGTGGCCCACAGTGTCACCAAATAAATATGCAAGTACTCCTAAAACTTAAATACGTCTCTGCACAGATCAGCCACAATGTAAGGTTTAAACATATTTAATAATAAATAATAAAAGAACAAGAAAATACTCAGTATATACTTACAGTTACATCAGAATTCAAAATTGCAGGAAATATTTAAAACATTGCAGGACAGTCTCAAATAAATAAAGAAAAACATCTAAGCTAAGCTTTGCTATATTCCTTTGTGTATCTAAGAAAATTACTTTACCCTAACAACTTACTTTAGAGCAAGTGAGGCAGATGTGTTGAGTGGATCTTGATATTGTCAGATCAAAGACAAAATACAGAATACACTCTCTCATTAAGAAAGTTCTTAAATTAATATCTCAAATATTACTGCTGGGATAGCTTGCAGAATGGCATCATTTCTTGTCATCTGACTCTATCCCAGATAACCCCCCCACTGCTGTAAACTAGTAGCATGTAGTATCCAGCTGTGAAAATACACAGATCTCAGATCTTTTGGCAAATGGTGGAAGTCTTAAAATAATCTACATTCCTCCAAATTTAAATACAATACAGAAAACTTTGGTAGTACGACAATATGTCTCCTGCTGCACTGAAACTAAAGATCTTTTTTATGCCCCAGCCATAAAGTAATTTAATTTCAAGTATTTTTATGAAGTTTTCCAAGTTACCCTCCTCTGTTCCAGTTTCCCCTATTAAAATATATACATTTAAGCAGTTACAATAGTGTATATATATTTCTGTTCTTTTGCAGTAGGGTACACTGTGGATACAATTTTAAGCTCAGTACTTTACAAACCCTTTTCAAAACATGTCTGTACAAACCTAGTTTGATATACAGAACAAGTCTAAAGAACAACAACAACCAGGAATAAAATGAAATAAACCTCATAGCTTTACACTTTTTACTCAAAAACTTCAGCATTTTCGTCCAGATATCGTGGACTTCATCAGAATACTGAAGCAATCTACAAGCATGTTTAAATACTATAAAACGTTGAAAGTACAACCCCACACAGTCAAAGTAACCTATCATTAAATCACATTAAATAAAAAATCCCATTAATTAAAGGTTTCCTACCAAGGTAAATTTAACTCTTACAATACTGGTGCACAGCCATGTCTTCTTACATATAAAAAGTTAAAACATATAACAAGCTTTTAGTCTTAGGAAACTACTTACAAAAACATGGTCATTAAGACCCAGATGTGTTACAGCATTACTTTGTAAAATCCACTGTAATTCAAGATATTCTAAATAATCAGATTCAGGTCATCCCTAGGACCCAAATCACATTGATAAACAATACATAATTTAAATACATGATCTTTGTTCTCAAAAATGTCTAAATAATGCATTTTTTGTGTCCATTTTTTATGTCATATAAGTGCTGGCATATTCAATCTTTCAGAGCTCTTACAGTTTTTCCCTATGTAAAACCAATCACATGTCTGACATGAATCAGCATATACCACTCTCTTAGAACAACAATAGAATCTTTCTGGGACATTTACCTCAAGGTGTCCCCCAGTGTTTAATTTTTTTACACACCAAAATATTAATGCATTGGGCACAAGCCCCACACTTAGACATTTTTACGTCTTTGTACTTTTTCTTTTTCTCTACCCTTTCAAGCAGCTGTTTAAAGCGGCTTTGTTTTTTATATGCAATATTTGCTTTTTCTCCAACAACTTTTACATAAGTCTGGATCAACTCTAAAAAAAATCCCAATTTCTCCTTATTATATCACTAATAGAATACAAATCTTGGTTAAATGGTACAATGTATGACATATTCCGACCGTCATTAGTTTTCTTCTTAGGTATAGTACTTAATTCAGTGCTAGCCACAAAAGTACCAATAATAGGTACATAAATACCATCATTTCTTTTTCTTTTTACTTCACAAAAAATCCTGTCAATAAATACATCTGGGTAACCTCTTTTTCCTAACATTCCCTTCAAGATATCACATTGTTCAAGGACTAAATTATTGTCAAAACACCATCCTAGCTAACTGGATCGGTCCTTAACTAGAGCCTTCTTTTGATGTGGGGGCTGGCAACTGCTGAAGTGTAGCAAAGTGTTTGAGTATGTTGCTTTCCTATATCGTGCAGACACAAATTATTTGTTAGTCCTGTCCTTGTGAATAGTGACATCAAGATAATTAACTTTCTCATAATCCATATTCATAATAAACTAAGAAATCTGTACAATTATTCAAATAATCAAAGAATTCCATTATTCTGGACTCACTCCCCTTCCAAAAAAATTACTATGTCATATAAAAATCTGCCACATATCCTCCACTCATCCTCAAAACCTGATGTAAAAATACAGATGTTTTCCCATTGAGCTAGGACAATGTTTACAAAGATGGGGGCACATCCTGCCCCCATTGCCACCCCTTTTTCCTGTTTGTATATCTGGTTTTCGAATATTAGGAAATTATTTTCTAATTGCTAATGATGGTTGGAATATGTCATGTATTGTACCATTTAACCAAGATTTTTATTCTATTAGTGGTATAATAAGGAGAAATTGGGATTTTTTTTTTTTTAGAGTTGATCCAGACTATTTAAAAGTTGTTGGAGAAAAAACAAATATTGTATATAAAAAAGAAAGCAGCTTGAAACAGCTGCTTGAAAGGGTAGAGAAAAAGAAAAAGTACAAATATGGAAAAATGTCTAAGTGTGGGGCTTGGGCCCAATGCATTAGTATTTTGGTGTGTAAAAAATTAAACACTGGGGGACATCTTGAGGTAAATGTCCCTGGAAGATTCTATTGTTATTCTAAGGGAGTGGTATATGCTGTTTTATGTCAGACATGTGATTGTTTTTACATAGGAAAAACTGTAAGGGCTCAAAGATCAAATTTACCAGCACTTGTATGACATCAAAAAATGGACACCAAAACTGCATTATTTAGACATATTTTTGAGAACAAAGATGCTGTATTTAAATTCTGTATTATTGATCAATGTGATTTGGGTCCCAGGGGAGGACCTGAATCTGATTATTTAGACTATCTTGAATTACAGTGGATTTTATGAAGTAATGCTTTAACACATCCGGGTCTTAATGACCATGTTTCTCTAAGTAGTTTCCTAAAACTAAAAGCTTGTTATATGCTTTAACTTTTTATATGCAAGAAGAAATGGCTGTGGACCAGTACTGTAGGAGTTAAATTTACCTTGGTGGGGAATTTTTAATTAATGTGATGTTTTAACGTGATTTTATGTTAGGTTACTTGACTGTGTGGGGTTGTACATTCAATGTTTGATAGTATTTAAGCATGCTTGTAGATTGTTTCAGTATTCTGATGGAAGTCCTACCTAATACCTGGACTAAAGCGCTCAAGTTTTTGAATAAAAAGTTTGAAGCTACGAGGTTTCCTTCATTTTATTCCTAGTTTGATATACACACAACATACAGTTCTAATAAGGTTGTAATAGAAGCATCTTACATGAAGCATGTTGACATTCACATATAACCAGTTACAAAATTCCAGACAGCTGTGCTGGCAGTATCTCTCTTTGTCACACTTCTATATAAATCATGTATATATTCATAAACAATATATAATTATTTACAAAATTCCAGATAGCTGGGTTGGCAGTATCTCCTTTTGTGATATTTCTCCACCCCTTGAAGACTCAAGCTAATTTGTCAAGTGACCCTTGAGAAACACTGGTTGAGAGGGATGAGCCTATCTGGGAATACCTTCCCCCAATCCCTGTCTTGAGATCCCAGCCGCCTTGCAATGCTGCCCCCAGTACTTCCATATCATGTGCCTGCAATCTAGACTCCACCACAGTAATTTGGGATGTTGATGGCTGGCTTCCTGTAGCCATACATCCTCCTCAGACTCCTCCAGTCTCTTATTGCAAATACTTAGCACCAGAGCCTCCCTATCCTGGTAAGGTTTCATCATGTTAACATGGTACAATGTTTGCCCCTGTCTCCTGCCTAGCAGTTCTACCATGTAGTTAACATCACTGACCTTTCCTTACCACCTTGAAGGACCCCTGCCAAGTTGCCTGCAGCTTGTTGTGTATGACAGGAGTGAGAACCATTACCTGCTGCCCTACAGCATACTCTCTAGCTTGTGCATTCCTGTCATACCAGACCTTTTTCTTTTGTTGGGCTTCTGCCAGGTTCTCCTGGGCCAAGCCCATGAGTTCTCTGAGCCTTGTCCTGAGGTTTAGGACATATGCCACAATAGACTCCTTTTGGGATTCACAATCACCCTCCCACTCATCTTGAATCAAATCTAGAAGTCCCCTCAGCCTATGCCCATACAACAACTCAAAGGGTGAAAAACCTTTGGATTCCTGGGGCACCTCTCTGTAAGCAAACAGATGGGGCAAATATTTGTCTCACTCCCTCTTAACTGGTCTGCAAATACATGTAGCATGGTCTTTAGAGTGGAGTTTAACCTCTCAACTAGACTATTAGTCTGAGGATTGTAGGGAGTGGTCTTTAGGTGCTTCACACCACAGTGCTTCCACAGACAAGCCAGCAGTTCTGACATGAAATTGGCACCTCTGTCAGTCAGTATTTCTTTTGGGAAACCTACCCTACTGAAAATCTCTAACAAAGCATTTGCTACCTTTTCTTCCTCAATGGAGGACAGAGCCACCACCTCAGGGTATCTGGTAGCATAATCTACTACCACTAGGATATACTTCTTCCTAGTGGAACTTGGGGTACTCGGAGGCCCCACAATATCCATAGCTATCCTCTGAAATGGCTCCTCAATCACAGACAAAGGTATCAAGGGAGCTTTTACCTTGTTTCCTGCCTTGCCTACCTTTTGGTACTGCTCACAGGTTCTGCAGTACCTTGTTACATTTCTGGAAATCCCATGTCAATAAAAATTCTGCATAATACATCTTTTCATATGCTTTATGCCCATATAACCTGCAAAGGGAATGTCATGGGCTATGGCTAGAACTACCAGACAGTAGGCTCTGGGCACTACCAACTGTTTTATTCGCTCACCATCTAGCCCTCCCTCAGAGGTCCACTCTCTGTACAGAAACTCTTTGTCCCAGTATACAGATTCCCCTTCTCCTTGAGAATCAGGCTCCTCTCTTGCTACCTCACTCAAGTCCGGTAATGTAGGGTCTGAGAGATGAGCCTGTCTTAACTCTCTCTTTGTAACCCTTCCCAGCTCCCCTTCCACACGAGCTCCAGTATTCTCTAACAGCGGTGCCTCACTGTCAGCCAGGGTACTGCTACTCACCTTTGCCCTTGCACTCTGTCTAAGGGAACATCAGTACTCACAAGCAGTTGTGGCACACCTTCAGTCTCACTGCTACAGAGCAGCTCCCTCCCTGAAGTAACCACCACACCAGTCCTAGCTTCAAGTGTGCCATCTGTCTGGGTCCCCCCCGGCTACCAGAATCACATGCTTGTCTCCAAGCCTGACTGCATGTAACTGCATGCACGCAAGGTAATGCATTATCAAAATCATTCCCTATCAGGACATCTGCAGGGACATCTTCAAAAACATACCTGCTTGCTTCCTTTTCCACCCTCCCAGTCAAGGTGAACCCTAGCCAAAGGTATTTGGAATGGGGTCCTCCTAAAGCTCTGACTGGAGTAGACTACCCAAGCAAGTAGTGCTCCTCTTTAACCACTGCAGGTTTCACAATGGTTAGGTCAGAGGCTGTGTCTGTCTTAGCAGTGGCATGTTTCCCATCTACTAAGATAGGATATAACCTCTTGTAGTAGTTTGGTAACCTTGTTGTCTCCAGACAACCTACTGCTGGCATTCTTTCATTCTGTCTTACTGGCTCTCCCACTTTGTTCCCCACCTTGCCTCTGTGGACATCTATAAGCTACATGGCCCCACTGGCTGCATTTACCCCTTGATCATGGTCATGTACCTAAACTAGTGGCTTCTCCTGCTATTGGTGGACTCTGTTGGGGCTGTTTAGGCTGCTCACCATGGGTTTTCTTAGACCGATGAGCAGCATTGGGTAATCCCCTTATTTTGCAGTGATGCCCTGCTTGCTAGGTATAGTTTTTCCCCAATTCATCTGCAGTACTACATTCCCTTATCTGCCAACCAGATCCTCATGTCCCCAGGAAAAGTGCTAAGGGTTTGTTCCCTCACCAAAAGTCTGCCAAGCCTTCAAAAGTGGTGACCTGACATCCACCCGCTCATCTAGGAAAATAGTGCTCAACTCAGCAATGTATTCACACACACTTTCTTCTGCCTTGTGTCTTTTCTCATAAAACTTTTTTCTATAAGCTTCAGGCGTTAAAAATTGTTAGAATGTTTTAAGTTAACAGTATTATAAATTTAAGCAATCCGTACAAGACAATTTAGAAATAGCAGTTACAGCTTTACCATGGAGTTAGGGGTTAGGAACAATACCCAGAGCCCTTGGTCAACATTATACTATTTACAAACCCTTTCAAACATATGAATAAAACTATCAAAATGATCACAAACTGTAAATTGCGGAAGAAATTTACTGACCTTTATTGCTTCTGGGGTTCAGTTACTCCCTTGCCCATTACCCTCCATGACCCTGGTTAAGAGTCAGCATCACCTTTTCATATTGCCTCTTCCTCTCATTTTTTCAGCTTGCAGACATCTCAGTCTCTCTGCTAATTCTAGTTCTAATCGTTTGGCCTCCAGTTCAAGTCTCTAACTCCAGATAGATTTTTTTAAGTCTTCTGTAGAAAGGTTGAGCTGTCCATTTTCTGAGAGTTGTACTTCCCCAAGGACAGTCCAGTTGTCCTCCTGGTTGCTGGTCTATGATGCAGCTGTGACCAAGGCTGCAATAATTTCTGCTTTAGTCAGGTTGGCATGCACCAGTCCTTTAGCTTGGCACATCTCAGCGAAGTGGCTCCTTGTCAGCTTGCTTTACTCCTCTGCTGACATTTTTGCTTGATCTGCCTGACTAACTCGGCTAACAAAACATTAATAAAACTATTGTGATATGAAACTCTGAATGTTAACTGTGTGGCTGATTGAGAGTACTAACACATTCTTTACTGACCATGGTTTACAGGCTACAGGAATTCAATATCCACACCACTGAATCCTAATATATGGATATACCACCAATTCCAACCAATAAATGTGACGCCCCACCACTGGCCCAGTAATCAAGGAGCCTCAGTCCTCACCACTCGCACCAGTGGAGGACGTACATGGGAGGATGACAGGTACACACACAGTATTTCCAGATGCAACTAACTGAATCAAATGCAATTTCCTTTAAGAGCACAGAGAGGCCACAGTCAGTCAGGGGCTGGTTTCTCCTAGTAAGACTCTCCCATTGGCACAGCTATAGAGTTGAGATCTCAGCTGAGTGGCCAAGCTAAGACCTTCAAACACTCTCTCTGTCCAATCAGTGCTTTGTGTCCCAGACCAGGTAACTGACACACACTCCTGGAAATGTGTTACACACACACACACACACACACACACACACACACACACACACACACCTGGAAAAGCTGGCACAGGTTTACTAGCTATGCCCCCTTCTGCACAGACTATAAGGTAGTTAGCACTGCCACCAGCCATGTCTTTATCAACTAGTTTAAGGTCCTTAATAAATCTGGCAATCTTGCTGTGTAATGTTAATATCAATACAAATGGTAGTTTGACCGAGAGCAAGGCTATTAGGAGTGGCCGACAATGTCACCAAATAAATATGCAAGTACCCCAAAACTTAGTATGTCTCTACACAGATCAGTCACAATGAAATATTTAATTATATTCAATAATAAATAAAAGAACAAGAAAATACTCAGTACATACAATTACATCAGAGTTCAAAATCAGAGGAAATATTTAAAATAGCAATGCAGGACAGTCTCAAATAAAGAAAGAAAAACATCAAAGCTAAGCTTTGCTATATTCCTTACTGTATCCAAGAGAATTACTGTAGCCTAATAATTTACTTCAGAGCAAGCAAACTATAGAATACAGTCTCTCACTAAGAGAGTTCTTTAATTAATATCTCAAATATTACTGCTGGGATAGCTTGCAGAATGACATCATTTCTTGTCATCTGACTAGCCCAGGTAAAACCCCCACTGCTGAAAGCTAACAGTATTTAGCATCCACCTGTGAAAATATATAGATCATCAGATCTTTTGGCAAATGATGGAAGTCACAAAATAATTTACATTTCCCCCACATTTAAAGACAATACAGAAAACTTCTCTAATACAGACATTATGTCTTCTGCTGCACTGAAACTAAAAGATACAATCTTTTTATGTCCCAGCCATAAAGTAATTTAAATTCAACTATTTCTCTGAAGTTTTGCAAGTTAACTGCATGTGTTCCAGCTTCCCCTGTTAAAATAGTTAAACAAGTACTGTTATAACTCTGTCATAGTCCATGTTGACGTGAATGATTTGAGACATACCTCCCTGGACTATATGAAGCGCGACATGATTGAGCTCACTGAATAGGTGTCCCAGGCAGGTATGTTGCTAGCTTTAAGCAGCATTCTACCATCACCCAGAATGATGCCTCAATACAAACAGAAAATGATTGACTTTAACAATTGGCTTAGTTTCTGGTGTCTTTCCAAGGGGATCCAGTACCTGACTCAGCCTGAGATGACATGATTGACAAACCACGATGCTTTTCCAGAGATGACTTGCATCTGTCTCCCTTAGGCTTCAGACTCCTGACAAAGGCTCTTGCCTCCCCATAGTGCCTTTTTAGTCAATGCCAGGAGATCAAAACTACCAACGTGAAAATTTCATAAAAACATAAATTAAAGGTCATGCTGCTAAACACTAGGAGTCTAAACATGAAACTGCACTCATTACAAGCATTCTTACCCCTGGAAGATGTTAACATTCAGACCTCAAACCATGGGCAGCAAAGCAAAAGGAGGTAGAGTTGTAATATATATAAAAGATATACACACCTCCAGGCTGGTCAAAAAGTATGACACACAGGAAATGCTCCAGATGCAGTTAAAATTGACAATACCCCTATTCAAATCATACCCAGCTATAGGCCTCCAACTTTGACTCAAGATTCTCACTCTACCTATCTGGAACTCTTCGAATCTATCAAGATTCAATCCTTTACCCTGATCCCGGGCGACTAATTATCCAACCATAGATTGGAAGAAATACTCATGCCAAAACACAAATGGCCAGAGATTCCTTGATTTCATCAATGCAAATGCCGTGGATGAGTTGGTTGATGCCCCCACAAGAGGTGAAAATATCTTTCACTTGGTATTAACTAACATGAGTAGCCACTGCAGCATCTCTTCAGTGCTATCATCCCTGGTAAGATCAGACTACAAAGCTGTCACTTTCAAAGTCACCATCTCCCCAACCCCCCCCCCCCCTCCAGCTAGGGTCAAACAAAAAAACTTCTCCAAAGCTGATTACAGCCTCCTGAGGGAAGGTATAAACAGCTTCACAGCCCACTCCCCCTCCACAGGAACTGGTACATATGTCCAAACCTACACCAAAGTACTATATGAGCATTTATATAGCTGCATGGAATCAGGAATACAAGACAGGATGATGTCATCCTCTTCAAGAAGAGTAAACCTGTCTGGTGCACATCTAAAATAAATAAACTAAATAATAAATGGAAAAAAAATGTTGTCCAGAGCAAAGAAGGATCAGGTGCCTAATTTGAAGCAACTGTCCTTAGCCTGAACAAGCAAATAAGAGCACTAGTGAAATCCTCCAAAGCAAACTTCTAGTCCAAACTGGCCACATCTACTAAAAGACAATCTTAAGGCCTTCTTCACATATGTCCGCAATCTCAAGGGGAAGCACCCAGATCTGCTCAGAACCGGTGGTCAAGGACACCACTTACACAAATGCTGTAGATATAGTAAACCTGCCAGCAGACAGATTTAGTGAAAGCTTCACTCATCTGTACCCCCTATCAGTAAAACAGGACATCCCCAGTACCTGCCCCCTCCACTTATCTCTAGGGAGCAAGTCATCACTGCCCTCTCCAAGTCAAAAAATACAGCCTCCATGGGACCCGATAACATCCCAGGCTGTATCCTACATGAACTCTGGCAGGAACTTGCAGCACCATTAGGCACCCTATTGAACCAAAGCCTGAGTACCTGCTTCATCCTAGCCAAGACACTTATATCTTGAAAGCAGTCACTCTTTTCATTTCTCTGCTGCTAGTACCACTCTGCAGGACCACAAGGAGCTGTTGCTGAGTAGGATAAGCGAAAACAATGTGCCAAAGCGAGTTTTTATGCAGGGAACTTCAAAGAGCTAGAAATGGACCAAAACGGCCAATTACTACAAGATTCTTGTGCTGAGGTCACTCCTTCAGGGACAAATAGGCTGCTCAAGGCTCCCCACTTCCACTGGTAAGCAAAGAAACTTCCTTCTATCCAAGTAAGGAAATGGGCAACACAGGAAATATCCAAAAGTCCAGAATACAGCAAAGCCTGTATAAGGGACTATTCTAGTTTAGGAAAGGCGGGAAACAAGGATATTTTTTGGTTTTTTTTGTTTTTTTTTTTCAGGAAAACAACAGGAGAATTACAGTATATTCAATGCACAGGCTAGCACACTTGAGTGGGCAGCCTCAACAGTTAAATATAACAAACAAACTTTTAAATTAAGTGCAGGTAATAAAAAAACACAAAAACAAGCTTATAACAGTTAAATCAACAGTGTAAGCTCGCTTTTCGGCGAGAAAGGACGGTCGCACAGGTAGTAACAGAAAAAATATACTTGTATCTTGAAAGCAGTCACTCTTTTCATTTCTCTGCTGCTAGCACCACTCTGCAGGACCACGAGGAGCTGTTGCTGAGTAAGATAAGTGAAAAAAATGTGCCAAAGAGGGTTTTTATGCAGGAAACTTCAAAGAGCTAGAAATGGCCCAGAACGGCCAATTACTACAAGATTCTTGTGCTGAGGTCACTCCTTCAGGGACAGATAGGCTGCTCAAGGCTCCCCACTCCCACTGATGAGCAAAGAAACTTCCTTCTATCCAAGTAAGGAAATGGGCAACACAAGGGCAACACAACTAGTCACAACTCCCACAAGAGGGGAAAACATACTTGACTTGATCATCACCAACATGGGGACCCTATGCTCCACACCAGAAGTATACCCCTCATTGGTAAGATCAGACCATAAATTAATTTCACTGAATATCCAAAACCTGACCCCACCCCCAGCCCAGAAAACCACAGTGAAAAACTTCTCAAAAGCAAACCTCACACTTCTCAAAACTGAGGTGGAATCCTTCAAGGCCCCTGGGCCAGTGGAAACTACGGCCCAAACCACAGAATCCTATATAAACACATTCTATGGACACCTCCAGGAATGAATGGATCATGCTATCCCAAACAAAATGAAGACCCAATCATCCAAAGGCAGGTGTCCAGTCTGGTGGACCCCAGCCATAAATAAGTTGTACAACAGAAGGAGGAAGCTACTACATGATAGAGCAAAATCCCTAAAAGGGAAGGCATCTCTGATCAGTACTAGCAAAAATTATGATCCCTCAAAATCCTCCAAGGCCAGCTTCGAGAGAAAAATTGCACAGGACACTATCACAAGGCTTTCTTTAGCTATGTTAGGAACCTGGGATGCAACTCCCAGATATGCTCAGAGTTGATTCTAAACGACAAAAAATACACTGAACCCACAGACATTACCAACATCCTGGCTGACAGGTTCAGTGCAAACTTCTCCCCCACTTACCCCCAAAAGAGCAAATGTCCATCCCAGCAAAGTGCAGCCTCCTTAACATCTCAGATGCTCAGGTGAAAGCCGCCCTCTCCAAAGCAAAAAACACTGCTTCAATGGGACCAGATGGAGTCCCGGGTTATGTCCTACATGAACTCCAAGAAGAACTAAACCCTCACGTAAAACTACTGTACAATCTCAGCCTCACTACAGGATATGTACCCAAAGAATGGCGTACAGCAACAGTGGTCCCACTCCACAAAGGTGGTGCCTCAATGGACCCTGGTAACTATCGCCCCATAAGCCTGACCAGCCTCATCTGCAAGGCCATGGAGAGGATCATCATGGAACTCATAAACAAAGACATTGGGGACCTACAGACACTAGATCCTACCCAATTCGGCTTTGTCAAAGGCAGGTCCTGCCTCTTGAACCTGGTCAACTTTTTCGAAACAGTCACCAAGGCCATAGATGAAGGGAAGGTAGTCCACACAGCCTATCTGGACCTCGCAAAGGCATTTGACACAATACCCCACTCGGGCATCACAGATAAGCTATCCAGCTTAAATATAAACCCCTGTGTCACAAGATGGGTTGCTAACTGGCTCAAAGACAGAACCCACAGAGTCAGAATTGCCAGAGCCATGTCAGACTCAAAACCAGTTACAAGTGGTGTCCCACAAGGCTCTGTTTTGGGACCGCTCTTGTTCGGCATATACTTTTCCGAGGTACAGGCCAACACAGAAGGACTATGGCTGACCAAGTTCGCAGATGACTGCAAACTCGGCGCCATAATTGACTCTCCAGCTGACACGAACATCCTCCAAAACGGTCTCACAGAGACGGATAACTGGTGCCAGAGCCATGGCCTAAAGCTAAATGCCAAAAAGTGTATAGTCAAACCCTTTGGCAAAAACAAAGTGCCCACAAATTACCACATAAGTGGTAACCCATTATGTACGGAAGAAGTAATTAGGGACCTGACCTGGGGACCCAAGTTGATAGCAATCTCTCCTTCGACAACCACATCGCCAAAGTGGTTAGAAAGACCTTCTACATAGCCCACCTTATCACGAAAGGATTCACATCTAGATCAAGTGAGGTAATAGTGCCCCTTTATTCATCCCTCATCAGGCCCATCATAGAATACAATGCCCCTTTTGGGATGTACCTTACCCGACACATGCAGCAACTAGAAAGACCCCAAAAGTACCTCACAAAGAGGATCAAGGGACTCCAACAGATCCCATATGCTGCCCGGTTAAAAAAACTCCAGCTCTACTCAGTTGCATACTGCCTACTTCGTGGCGATCTATGCCTGACATACAAAGCTATGTCCAACCCAGAATTAATCGACATGCTCCACCTCAGAAAATCTAAATCCCTCAAAACCACGCGCTCGAGGGACTTGAACCTCAGCACAGAAATAAATAAAACATGCTGGAGGGACAGATTCATAACCCACACCTTCGCTCTGGAATAGAATCCCAGTCCATGTTAGGCAGGGCACCTCACTGGCTCTCTTCAAGAGGAATCTTGATGAGTGGATGGGAGATCGTAGGTTTACCCCGAGGATTACTTCTGTGTCACTACTAGACAGAGGCACAGTAAACTAACCTTAAAAAGGGCACAGCAAACTCAAATCAAAGGGTGGCGAAAGCCAAACACACTCGGGCTAGGCTTATAAATGCCCCAGGGCAGATAGCCTAGTATGAACCTATGAAACTATAAGTGGAGGACAGCTACTGTCATCCCCTTGCACAAAGGTGACCCATCCACTGATCCAGGAAATTATAGACCCATCAGCCTAACTAGCATGATCTGCAAGGCCATGGAACAGATTATCATAGACCTCATTAACAAGGACATTTGCAACCTCCAGACACTTGATCCCACACAGTTTGGTTTTGTCAAGGGAAGGTCATGCCTGTTAAATTTGGTCAACTTCTTTGAAACGGTCATCAAGGCCATGGACGAGGGGAAGACTGTGCACACCACCTACCTTGACCTGGACAAAACCTTTGATACTATTCCGCACTCAGGTATAATAGATAAACTCTCTCAACTAAGCATCAATCCATATGTTACCAGATGGGTAGCAAACTGGCTTACTGATAGAACCCACCTAGTCAAAATAGGGGAAATCAGTAGTAGACCGTAACAAGCGGTGTACCCCAGGGAACAGTCTTGGGGACTCTGCTGTTTGGGATATACTTCTCAGAGTTGCAGTCCAAATCTAGTGGGCTGTGGCTGACCAAGTTTGCAGATGGCTGCAAGCTGGGTGCGGCCATCAATTCTCCTAGTGATGTGGACATCCTCCAAGAGGGTCTCACCCATACAAATGACTGATGCCAGAAATATGGCACCAAACTGAATGCCAAGAAGTGCATCATCATCCTTTTTGGGTAGAGTGATGTCCCCCACAAATTATCACATTAATAAGATCCTAAGCATGCAATCATTTGCGAGGGACTTGGGCACCCAGGTTGATAGCAAACTGACTTTTGACCACCATATTACCACCATTGTACAGAAAGCTTTCTACATGGCCCACGTCATTAGTAAGGGTATCTCATCCAGGGACAAGGTGGTCATAACATCCCTGTATTCTTCCCTTATAAGACCCATTATTGAGTACAATGCCCCTTTCAGTATGTACCTCACAAAGCACATGTAGCAGATGGAAAGACCACAGAAGTTCCAAACCAGGAGAATCCAGGGCCTCAAACATCTACCCTACGCAGATAGGCTAAATGCCATGTCCCTACTACTTAGAGGTAACCTCTGTCTGGCTAGAGCTACAGAGTTTGTGTATGTGGTGTACTTGACCATCAGTTCTGAGCAGATCTGGGTGCTTCCCTTAAGATTGCAGACATATGTGAAGAAGGCCTTATATTTGTTTTTAGTAGATGTGGCCAGTTTGGACTAGTTTGCTTTGGAGGATTTCAGTAGTGCTCTTATTTGCTTGTTCAACCTAAGGAAAGATTGCTTCCAATTAGACACCTGCTTCTTCTTGGTCCTGGACAGCATTTTTTTCCTTTTATTATAGAGTTTATTTATTGCAGATGTCCACCAGACAGGTTTACTCTTCCTTGAGGAGGATGATTTTGTCCCGATTCCATGCAGCTATATAAATGCTCATGTATCACTTTGGTGCAGGTTTGGGACATATGTGTCAGTTCCTATGGAGGGGGAGAGGGTTGTGAAGCTCTTAATATCTTCCCTCAGGAGGTTGTAATCAGCTTTGGAGAAATTTTTGTTTGAAACCAGCTGTGGGGGTGGGGGTGGGGGGGTGACTTCAAAAGTGACCACTTTGTGGTCGGATCTTACAAGGGATGATGGCACTGTCCAAGATATTTTCACCTCTTGGGGCGAACTGAACAGAACTGGAAACAAACATCTTGTTGATGGGTGTGAGGCAGAGGGTCTGAGTACTGAAAGGCAAGACTTTTCCATTTGGATTATGTAAACATTACAATACTGAAGTAGCCGAGAAGGATTGGAAACGTGAGCCAACAAGCATAATAGAGAATAATGAAGTTTATATCGCATGGGATTACCCATTACCCACAATTCAAAAAATAGATGCAGGAAAACCAGATACAGTAGTCCATGAAAAGATGACAAAAGTAGCATTGATCATTGAAGTTGATATTCCCACTGATTACAGCATCTTATTTACAGAGAGTCACAAAGTCGTAAAATACCAGGATATGCAGGGAGAAATGAGGGCAATGTGGAAGGATACACAGACAGTTCCAATATTAATAGGAGCAATGGGTCTCAAAAATAGACTTTACAGTCATATTTAGATATGCTACCAATACATGTCACTCCATATGAATTGCAGATGTCAGTTATCATTTTTGGCCAACATCAAGGATTGAAACAATACTAATTTCATGAACTTTAATCATACTTTGACTTAGGAATGGGGTCTATTCCAGTCATGGTAATAGAAACCCAAACAACATGGAGAAATTAAACCCAGAGTACAATCCTCCTGCCAAAAATATGTGTTGGGATAACTTTAATGTCTATAGACAGTGAGAAAGTCATCGTGGCAGCGTCCTGACATAGGCTTCCATCAAAATCAGTGAGGGAGGAGGCAGGGGATTTACAGCAAAGAACAACATG
Source organism: Protopterus annectens (assembly GCF_019279795.1). Classification (NCBI taxonomy): domain Eukaryota; kingdom Metazoa; phylum Chordata; order Ceratodontiformes; family Protopteridae; genus Protopterus; species Protopterus annectens. The sequence continues at coordinate 443,598,092 of NC_056738.1, forward strand.
CAAGGACAATATAAGAAGTTCAGAGTTTAGGTTCATTGACTATGAAATTAACTTCATTATAAAATTTTAAACTTGTGTCTTTCATTTGTGGCACAGGCTAGAATGGATATGATCAATGCATTGATGGAATTTTAGTGCTATGTTTGCAAACTGAACCTAAAAAAAATATTTTTAGCCCAGTTTTAAATTCAACTTTTGAAAGTGGTGTTATGATGTTAGACATTTAATTGCCAAGAAGTTAATTTTAGCTCAAGTTACAAAGAAAATGGCTTTGAACAAAGTTAAGCATACAAAAGCTGATGGATTCATTTATGCAGATAAAGGTTGTGGTGTTAAGACTAATAAAACAGACTACAAACATAGTTTAAGTGTTATTCTGACTGAGGACTACAAAACTGTTATTTGTGGAGATTAGCAAAGCATATAGAATAAATGTGTATGAATTACTGAATTTATTGTCAGGAAATGCTATTTCTGGTAACAGCAGTTATGAAAAAAGCATGCTAAATAAGTTAGCAAAGGAAATTTAAAGTAAAAGGGACACTTCTGTTAAGAAGGTTGTAAAGACAAGGTTAAAAGCTAACATTTCTACAAGAGAGCTTATCCTTCATAAAGTAGATGGTGACAATATTAAACGTATTTTTATGTAATACCTAAAAAATAAGTTTTAGAAAGAGTTTGAAGAGGAACTAAGGATACAAGAGTCAATGAACATATTAATGCAATCATCATCATAAAATTAAAATGATTTTGATAGCCATTCTACTTTTCAATTGTTACATTCAGTTTTTAGAAATTGCAAAATACATTTATTAGTATTTCATAAAGTTGCACTTTGGAAAAAGAATTGTAAAATATGCTGCATAACATTTTGAAACATAACTGGATACATTAATTGACCACAAGATGCAGCACTGAGTAAATACTATATTTTGGTCTTTTTAATGCAGCTTTTTTGCAAGTATTTATTTTTAAATGTAAGAGCAATAACAAATGTAACCACAGTGAAGTTAATGTTCCTAAGCAAAAAAATAAACAAATAAATAAGTCAAATAATATATAAAGCTTAGGAACAACCCTGTGCAGATAGTAATTGTCAGCATTCAAAGCAACTGTTCAGACCAAGTACAAATGCTGTTTCCAGTTCAGAAAATGATGCCACGAAATCTTAATCAAACAAATTAGATCAGCACACTCCATATTATGAATACAAATTAGTTCAGCACACTGCTGAACTAATTTGTATTCATATGGTCTGAGGAAGCCTCTCTGGCAAAAGAACTTACCTGTTATTTGTGCTTAAAATAAAAGATTGGATTTGATTAAGATTTCATGGCATCTAACTACATTTCTGAACTGGAAACATCATTCGTACTTGTTCTGAACAGACGCTTTGAATGCTGACAATTGCTATCTGCACAGGGTTGTTCCTAAGCTTTATATATTATTTGACTTATTTATTTTTAAACATTTTGGTTGAGTTGCACTATATCACTTCATTTTAAACAATTGTATATGATAGATTCAGTACTGGTGATCAATTTCATCTAGAAACTCTTGGTGTATTAGACAAAAGTGGTCATTATTTAAGCATTTGTTTTAACTAAAATTTATTTATGTTACTCATTCTACTACTGCTGCTATTCCTTTTCAAAAGTTTAATTACAATTTTTGGCCTAAGCTTTCTCTCTCTCTTTGCAAACAGTTTAGGATTCTGGTACTTTAAAATGTTTTACTGTATCTGAAAAATAAATGATTAAAAATGTTGATCTAGCTTTGCAGATTAATGCCACAACTGCATCTATGTTCAGAATTTTAATATCACTCTGTTATATAACTTGTATACTAAATGTGCTATATGCATTGCTTTATTGAACATTTTAATAAAAAATATTACAGATCTACAAGACCTTAACTGAATCATGAAATGCTATTTAAACTATTGAAGTGATTGCAGTTATAATATCAAACTCTCTTTAGTGCTTGATACATACAATGGATTTAGGAGATTATGTTAGACAGAGGTCAAATCCAAACTCTTGTGCACTTAATATACTTCATTCAGATACATATCCTTAAGACTACCCTATAGGACCTCATAAGTACCAGAGTTGTTTCAACAAACTGTAGTAAACATGATTAAGGAGATAGCGGACTAATCATCTTACTGGACAGGTTGAATTAGAAGGGCTTTAATCTCAAAGCCAAATGTTATACAGATGTTTTTTTAAGTACATAGAACATCTGTTAACTTTAAGATGTTTTACACCCACAGGCTGGCAATGTTAATACAACTGTGTGTATACACAAACCTAATAAATCATGTGATCTTCCTGTGAGTTTTGGGAAGTGTACAGCATCTGCTAAATTTCATTTCACATTTCCCAGAATTCATGCTGCCATTCAGAAACTAGTACAGCATGATGCAGTATAGCAGGGACCAAGTTCTGAATTGTTGAGGTTACTGGCTATTTATTGTCTATCAGTTCTGAAATACTGTGACACCAAACTGTCCACAACACAAACCAGGCCTGTTGCCTATATATTAAGGGCACTTACTGATGCATTTGTACACAGTGTAGCTGTGCAACATTTATGGTAGCTAGAGACTTCAGTTGCCAAAAGTTATGACTATGACTTCCCTCCCAAGCTTAATATAATTTGGAAGCTATCATGGTAGAGGGGTACACTTGTCTCATTACATCAGGAAAGGTAGAAAACTTTAAAGAGACTCGCAAATGGTATAACAAAGAAGAGAATCACAAAACACTGAATGAATCCTAACAGTGAATCACAAAACATTGAATACTTCTGTTCTGTTATAAAAAGCCCTATATCACTAACCCTAGCAACAAGACTGTAATGATATTGTTGGGGAAAGGGATTTTAGTGATGTAATGTGAGGAGATGTGGTAACATTTAGGGTTAGCACACATAAGTAAGCCAAGAGGGGGGCCTAGAACCAACTTAAGGATAGATTAAGATTTGTCAACACCTGACAGGTGTAAATGGATAAGATTACTGCATATTTTAAGCCAGGCAAACTTTAATAGTCTAGGTATAATATATATATATATATATATATATATATATATATATATATATATATATATATGGATCTACCTGACTACATCAACTGTTCACAACAGCGACAGCGACTCAGAAGATCGACAAGTCAGAAGACCGACGGAGGAAAACACTGACGCTGAGAACACTGACATGGGGAAAGGATTTGTAATTATGCGGTAGTGACGGCCGTTAGGGTGCGAATAAGGTAAGTGTGCGATGTTGACGGTCTGTAGGGATAGGGGTGGGATAAGTGAGTTAGGGTTAGGGCGCGGGTTAGGTAAGGGTGCAGTAGTGATATTTTTTGGTTAGGGGTGGGTTAAGTGAGTTAGGTGGGTTAGGTGAGTGTGCGATAGTGACGGACCTTCGGGTTAGGGTTTCGGTTAGGGTTGTAGATAGTTGTGTATGCAAGGGTTAGTGTTGTTTTGTGAGGATATTGGTGTGCTTGTGTTGTTTGTTGTTATGATGTGTCGAGTGTATGAGGTGTCGTGTTTGTGAACTGTCGATTATGTGGTGTCGGTGAAGTTGTTGTCGGTGTTGTGAACTGTCAATGTAGTCAGGTAGATCCATATTATATATATATATATATATATATATATATATATATATAGAACCTTGTCAGAAGTCAATTTATTCGCATCTCTAGAATTATCAGTCAAGATTATGACTTTCAAAAGAATGCTGTTTTGTTAAAACACATGTTTCTTCGAAGGAATTACCCTCCATCTCTTATTAACAATATATGTAACGAGATCTCTAATGACAGACACACTAAATATTCACCAATTTTACTACATGGTTTTACACCTAATACTTCAAAACCAAGTAACATTAACAGAACCCTTAGTTTCCCATTACCTATCTCTAGGGACATGTCACAAATTAGAAATGTCATCTCTAATAACTGGGATTTGTTAACTGAATCACAATTTATGTCAGCTGCTATTGGCACTGCACCTACCTTTTCATTTAAAAGAACCAAAACCATAAGAATGAGTTTAGAAAACAGAGATTTACCTTTTCTTATTAATTCTACTTCTAACTCTCAAAATGGGATGCATTCATGTAATAAATGTGTGGTATGCCCTAACATTTTCGTAGGACCTCAATACACATTCACACATTGTAATTATACTATTAAGATTTCGAAATATTTCTTCTGCCATTCTACACCAGTAGTATATGCAGGTATTTGTGCATCTTGTAAAGCATTTTATGTAGGTAAAACTACAAGAAAACTTTCAGATAGAATTAAGGAGCATCTAGAAGCCATCAGGGCAAAGAACTTAAATAATGCCCTTGCTAAACATAGCATTTTTTGTACTTATTTTAGTAAATTTTACTTCATAGTATTAGAACAAGTTAACTGTTTTTTTAGAGATTGGGAATTATATTTAGAATTAAGAGAACTTAAATGGCAATTACTGCTTAATTCAGAAACATACCCTGGTCTGAATGAAAGTGTTAATATTAAATGTGCTTTAAAATGGAAGATTTAATTCTATTTTGACAGTTGTTCTCTTTCTACAAAATGTGTTTGCATCCATCCTTGACCTTTGACACACTTGTAAGTTACCATTTGTACAGTTATATGAATATTCATGTCTCCTACATGCATATTTAGTGCACACACTGTATATTTGTTCAATGATAAGCTAACACAAGGGAGTGTTTATTTAATATTCATGCCCCTGTCATTCATATGTATGTTCATAGTTATTGTGTTAAGATGATCGGCACAATTTAAATATTGTCTGGTTGTACTATTGGTTACTGTACTAATAAGTTACAAGTAGTTCATTGGTTTTTTGTTTACATGTGACTCTAATTACATATAATGTAAGTATTGCTGACTATAGGTTATTCTGATGAAGCTCTTCCACCGGAATAAGAGCAAAAGCTTAATCATCTATTCAGTGTCTGAGTTTTTATTTCCTTTCTACTAGCTCAGTATTAATTACTACGCCTAAAAGAAGTCTGAACTTATATCTATCTATATATATATATATATATATATATATATATATATATATATATATATATATATCTATATATATATATATATATATATATATATATATATATATATATCTATATCTATATATATATATATATATATATCTATATATATATCTATATATATATATATCTATATATCTATATATATATATATATCTATATATATATCTATATATATATCTATATATATATATCTATATATATATATATATATATATATATATATATATCTATATCTATATATCTATATCTATATAGATCTATATATATATATATCTATATATATATATATATCTATATATATCTATATCTATATATATATATATATATATATGGATCTAGGACACATGCTCAACTACCATGTGTCCGAATCACTAAACATCAAACTCACATACAAGAAAGCTCTTAAAACCGAAAAGCGCTTCTGTGTATGTGTGCCTGTTTTGTAGACTGGACTACAGTGTAGGTAAGGGAAAATTCCCTTTTCCCCACTGTAGTGCTATCTCGGAGTGGGAATATTAAAGTAGGGGGGATGTGGAGGGTGCAGGGGGGCAAGGCCCCCCTGCAGAAACGTAGATTTGTTTTTTTTTTTTTTTTTGAAGTAAACATACACGGAAGCGCTTTTCGGTTTTAATCGCTTTTGTGTATGTGTGTTCGATGTTTAGTGATTCAAACACATGGTAGTCAAGCATGTGTCCTAGATCCATATATATTTATATATGTGTGTGTGTGTGTGTGTGTGTGTGTGTATATATTTTTTTTCCTTCTTTTTCTTTATCTCAGGTCTCACCTGTCCAGTAAGTACAAAATAATCCAGGGAAAGAGCTGCATTTTACAATCCCTGACCAATTTAGATATGCAAATACACTGCCAGGTCCTGTACATATATTTCTTGATTAGATATTTCTATATACCACATAAGCTTGGATTTATGTTTATTAAAATCTCTGCATCTTGTTGGTTAGGTAACACTACGATCAGAGAGGCAAATATTCTGGAACTGTCCAACATTAGACTCAATGAAATGGGAAGTACAGAAGGTATGCGATACACTGTGACCTGGCTGTATAACAGGATCACCCTCCCAGTTTCTTATAGGATAGGACCCTGCTCTCTTCAGATCTCTTTATGGGATCAGTCATCATTACATTTATTAACGACTATAGTAAAAAAGGTAATAAAAGATCTGGAAGTTAAGCTTACAGTTGGAGGAAATTGAGGATCTAGAGATCTGTTTAGACAGCCCAACAACTGATGAACAAATGAAAATCTTGGGACATCACGTATCTACTTCCTCAGTCTTTGCTCTGTGCAGTTGACTCCAGCTTACATATTAAGAGGAAGACCAGCTCTCCACACAAGTCACACCTAGCAGTGAGTAGATGATACGAATCCAAAAGACAAACTTGAAATACCAAACCATGACAAGGAAACCCACTTGCTGCTTGAAACCACTTGTTTATTAAATCAAAACACAAGGTTTAGCACTTTCATTCCTCTGGTAGGAACTTCATCAGAACAATGTTAAAACACAAAACAACTATTTAAATATACTACTACAACCAATGAAAATCAAAATTAAAAATCACGTCTGTATAAAAAGAGAATCACATAACTGTATAAAAAGATAATCACATAATTGTATAAAAGACTCCCACTAAATAACATAATTCTTAAGTTTTAAAACTAGCGCAAGCGAGCACCCATCATTTAAACTGGGTACAAACATGGCATCCAAATGGATTTCTCACTTTAATTCTTGTTGAGTCAGATGTTCATCAATAATTTTCACTTGTGCATCCTTTCTGACCTGTTGAATAACCATAAACCCAAAAGTATGTGTCTTAAAGCATTGGTGGTTCTCCCTTTTCTAATGTCCAAATTGTGTTCATAAACACGGTCCCTTAATCTACAGGAAGTTTTGCCTATATAAAATGAGGGGCGGTGTTGACACTGAGCTAGGTAAACCACCTGTGAACTAGTGCAGTAGTAATGTCCAACAGTTTTATAGACTTTACAGAAAGAATTATCATGAACTAATAAATAGGGATATATGTGGCCTACAGACCTTTGGTCCTACACAGTTTGGGTTCACGGGTATATTCTGTCTACTTAACCTGGTTGATGTCTTTGAAAAGGTTATAGTGGCAATGATGGAAAAACAGAGCACAACATGCATGTATGCCTCACAAAGACTTTCGCCATGTTCCCAGACTCAGGCATTGTAGATAAACTCTCCCAACTAAATTTTAACCCTTGTGTAACTTACTCAATAGCCAATAGGTTCACAAATAGAACAAAAGAAGTTAAGGTGGGAGGTTCTACCTCTTCCACAATATCCATCACCAGTGTAGAGCCCCAGTGTTCAGACCTTGGCCTACTTCTCTGGCATCTACTTCTCAGTACAGAACACTAATGTAAAAGAATTATGGCTGAAAAAGTATGCAGACAACTAAAAACTGTGGGACATCATAAAACATCCCAGGACACTACGATCATACAGGAAGGCTTGTCCCAAACAAATAGCTATTACATCAACACCAGCCCTCTGAAAACTAATCCTTTAGCGAGAGATCTGGGAACTTGTGTGGACCACAAACTGTGCTTTGATCACCGCTTATTTACTATCATAAAAAAACATTTTTCATTGCATGGCTAACATCTAAAGATATGGCATCCAGGTCCAAGGATAAAATCGTTCCATTTTATTGGATATTCATTAGGCAGATCATGGAGTACAATGCCCATTTCAGTGCATAGCTGTTCAAACGCTTGTGGCAACTAGAATAATCACAAAGCTTCCCACAAAAAAAAAAATCTAGGAAGACCATCTTGAAGCCTCTTCTCCCTACACAGCATATTACATGCTATTCAGGGGTGATCTCTGTATCATGTACAGAACCAGAAGTGACCCTTATTCTGTCAGGCCTATTACACAATTGAAAGTCAAAATGTTATCATAAGTACTTCTTCAAGAGAGCACAAGCTCTTCTGTAGGATAAACAGAACATGCTGGAGGTGTAGGTATATACAACACAGAAAATACAGCTTCCATGGAACAGTGTTCCAATCCTCATAAAGCGGAGTACTTCTATAACCCTGTTTGGCTGAGGAGACACAAATTTAGCCTGGTTTAGCACCAGTGGCCCTCATGTATAGGTGAAATGTGTGGTATCCCATCTTACACTTTTTTCGCCACATCCTTGGGCATTTTGTACTGCTAAATATGGAGACAAATTTCCATAGGAACAGAAGACTAGGCTTCCAAAGAACCTTACAGATCATTAGCCTAGTAAGTACCTATGAACCTAGGAGCCAAATAAAGTTAAGCATCTTGCAACAGGAAGGCCAAATGAACTTAAGTATGTACATTATTATTCAAGTTATAATTTCCTTTCAGGAGTGAATGACAAAGTATAGAGTGTGCTTCTGACATTATGTTTTGCCCGAATATGTATAAACTGGTTGTAGCCTGTTACAAGTTCCCAACCATGTCCCAAGACACTCACTCCACATTCCTAATCACCCTGGAGAATATTAAGGTCCAACCTAACACACACACACTGGGCGACATCAACTACTCCTCCATTAAGTGGGAAAACTACTCATGTACCAATACACTTGCCCAACGTTCCCTGGAATTCATTAATTCCAATGCCCTGGAGCAGCTCGTTCTTACCCCCACTAGAGGTAGCAACATCCTTGACCTGGTCATTGCCAACATGGGCAACCGTTGTTCTACACCAATAGTCAACTCCTCCCTGGTTAGATCAGACCACAAACTAATCACCTTGGAAATCCACATCCCTCCCACCTCAATCCACATCCCTCCCACCTCCTCCACAAAGGTAACCACCATGAAAAACTTCTCCAAAGCTAACTTTGGGCTCCTAAGAACAGAGGTGGCTAACTTCATGGCACCCATACAAATGGAGAATAGTTGCATGACCGCTGAATCATACACCAATGCACTGTACGAATATGTACACAAATGCATGGATCTCGCCATACCCAATAGAACCAAGACACTCTCCTCCAAAAAAAGGAAGCCAATCTGGTTGTCCCCTGCTATAAACCAACTCTACAACAGAAGGAGGAAACTGATGAGGAATAAGGTGAAGTCCCATGACTGGAAAAACTCCCTTATCAGCCTCAATAAAAAGTTGATATCCCTCATCAAATCATCTAAAGCTAGCTATGAAAAGAGAATTGCAGCAGATAGTAAAGACAACCACATGGCCTTCTAGAGTTATGTAAACAATCTCCACGGCTATACCCAGATATGCTCCGAGCTACTACACAATGGTACCTCCTATACCGAACCAACATGTATTGCCAATATACTGGCCAACAGAATCAGTCCCAACTCCCCCCTCCCCCCAAAGGACCAACCACAATACTAGTAGAATGCCAGGCACCCAGTATTACGGGTGCACAGGTTAAAACAGCACTGTCCAAGGCCAAGAATACAGCCTCTATGAGACCTGACAATATCCCTGGCTGTGTTCTACATAAACTACAAAGTGAAATGTCACCTCACATGTGTGCCCTGTTTAATCACAGCCTCATCTCAGGCTTTGTCCCTACTGAATGGAGCACTGCTATAGTCATCCCTCTCCACAAAGGAGGAACAACTACAGACCCTGGGAACTATTGCCCCATTAGCCTAACAAGTCCGATATGCACAGCTATGGAATGCATCATCATGGACCTAATAAACAAGGATATAAGGAATCTCCAGTCTTTGGTTCATAGGTTCATACTAGGCTATCTGCCCGAGGGCATTTATAAGCCTAGCCCAGAGTTTTGTGGCTTTCGCCACCCCTTTAGTTTGAAGGATATTATGCCCATTATTTTGCTGTGCCTCTGTCAAGCAGTGACACAGAGGTTATCCCTGGGGTATACCTGCGATCTCCCATCCATTGGTCAAGATTTCTCTTGAACAAAGCCAGTGAGGTGCTCTGCCTCACATGTACCGGGATTTTGTTCCACAGCATGGGGAGTCTCTGGGTAATGAATCTGTCCCTCCAGCACATCCTATTAATAGCCGTGTTGAGGTTTAAGTCTCTTGCCCTCGTATTTCTGATGGATTTAGATTTTTTGAGGTGAAGCATGTTCATTAATTCCGGGTTGGACATGGCCTTGTATGTCAGGCACAGGTCGCCTCTGAGCAGATGGTAAGCGACTGAATAGAGCTGGAGTTCCTTCATTCGGGCAGCATAAGACATATTTTTGAGACCCTTTATCCTTTTGGTGAGGAACTTTTGGGGTCTTTCCAATTGCTGCAGGTGTCGGGTCAGATACATTCCAAATGGATCCCACACAGTTTGGTTTTGTGAAGGGTAGATCATGTCTGCTCAACTTGGTTGACTTCTTTGAGTCAGTCACCAGAGCAGTGGATGAGGGCAAGGTGGTTCATACAGCCTACCTTGATCTGGCCAAGGCCTTTGATACCATTCCCCACTCAGGAATCATAGAAAAACTCACTTAGCTAGGCATCAACCCCTATATCACTAGGTGGGTTGCAAACTGGCTCAGAGATAGAACCCACAGTACGAAAGTAGCGGACTCAAGTCAGACTGCCGACCAGTCACAAGTGGAGTCCCAAAGGGATTGGTCCTGGATCCTCTCCTGTTTGGTATCTACTTCTCAGAAGTCCAGTCCAACAAGAAGGGACTCTGGCTGACAAAGTTCGCAGAAGACTGCGATTTGGGTGCCATTATTAACTCCCCAAGTGATGTTGACATCCTACAGAAAGGCCTCACTGAAACCAATAACTGGTGTCAGAACCATGGCCTTAAGCTCAATGCCAAAAAATGTGTAGTCATCCCCTTTAGGAAAAACCCAGTTCCCATGAACTATCACATCTATGGTAGTCCACTGAACAGAGAAGGCATTATAAGAGATCTGGGAACACAGGTTAACAGCAGCCTCTCTTTTGACCACCACACTGCCACTGTGGTCAGTAAGTTCTTCTATCTGGCACATCTCATTACTAAGGGGTTTGCATCCAGGAAGAAAGAGGTCATTGTCTCCCTCTACTCTTCCCTCATTACGCCAATCATCGAGTACAATGCCCAATTTGGCATGTACCTCACTAGACATCTGCAACAACTGGAGAAGCCAAGTACCTCACAAAGAGGATCCTAGGCCTTAAACACTTGTCCTATATGGGCAGACTCAAATAAACTCCAACTATTTTCTGTCTCATATCACCTACTTAGAGTTGATCTCTGCTTGACTTATAAAGTCATTGACCCAGCTCTGTTAGAAATGCTACATCTAAAGAAATCCCAATCCCTCCTCACCACAAGCTCCAGAGACCTCAACCTCATTACCACAATCAGCAGAACATACTGTAGGGGCAGGTTCATAACCCAGAGACTGCCCATGCTATGGAACAGGCTTCCCATACATGTCAAACAGAGCAACTCACTGGCCCTCTTCAAGAGAAATCTTGATGAGTGGATGGGAAATAGAAAATTCACTGCGGGGATCACTCCAGTGGCTCTACGTGACAGAGGCTCTGGAAACTAAGGCTGGGTGGCACGATGCCAGGGTAATCCTATGGGTAAGACTTGCAAAGGCTCCAGGGCCATTAGCCTAGTACACACCTATGAACCTATAAATGATTTGTATATTAACTATGTGACATGTTTAAGTAATGGATAATTCTACAAAGTCTATTGTAGAAGAAAAAGTTTCTTGTTGCATGTGGAGTACTATTCCAAGTATCCCGAGTTTGTTCAGCAGTCAAAAGCTGAATTCTTAATTTTTAAGGCATGTAATATCGAAACCCATAGTATCCGTTAACAACGGTCCTCATTTTATTAACCAGAAATTTCAAAAACTTTAATCGAAGTGCAATAACCTGCACAGACAAATTAGTCTGTGATACCTGCAATTAAATGGTCAGGCAGAATGAGTCAACCAGTGAAGACATTTCTGGGAAGGTTTGATGAAATCAAAGCTGACTGTTACTCATCCCTGCTGAAATTCAGAAATGCACCTCTACAATCTATACTATCTTCACAGGCACAGCTGTTAATGGGCAAAAGGTTAAGGTCAAAGCAACTTGCGTCACTTCCATTTTTATTCCCAGGGATTAGAGTAACAGCGTTAAAAAAATATATATATATTTTATAATAATGCCAAATGAAATACTGTATATGTATACATGTTTTTCCAGATTTTACAGAAGAATCATGCACTGTTAAACCTATCGCATATTGTTTCAAATCAACACTCGGGTAACCATTCCTTTGGTACAGAGGAATTACGCCCTAACTTAAATCTAAGTTAGTAGTTCAAGCATCTATCATAGCTGGCATAGGGGTGGGGAGGGTAGAGAAAGATGATGATGCTTTACTTTGCCTGCTTCTCCCTCCTCAGGAGAAGGGTGTGGTGGGCATGCTATGGACCCAAGACAGAGGCAAAGTACAGCCACTGGTGATACCAGAACCATACAGTATGTTGCGACAGCCAGCTTGAGTAAGATATCACCATGTTTGTGGGCAGAGGTCCCTCACACTGCTTTTGCATACTCCCCAGTGATGGTAGAGTAGCAGGTCAGAGAGGGTATGGCTTAGGTGATCAAGGTATGTGACACTGCAGGTAACCCTACTCCTCTCCACCAGGTTCTTGATCCACTTTCCCACTTATCCAAGGTGGCCACCACCTAGGGGGACAGTACCAGGATATGGATATTTGACTTAAAAAATTATACCAGGTTTGGATGCCATAATAATAAAAAGGACTTACAGAGATTATCAGCCGTTAATAAGTGAGTCAAGTGTAAGAAATTATGTTTACAGTGTAATTTGTACAGGACACTTGTGGTTAAAGTCTAATCAGGTGAGCTGTGTGCATTTGCAAAAGGTATTCTAGCAGCAATAAAAGAGAGATTTCACATGTAATGTAAGAAAGTATTGATCCTCTAAATATTCAAAAAGCTGGGATGCAAGTGCTGTGATCTTGGCTGGGTGTGCCCTCAAGAGCAAAGGAGCTCTTCTGTGTTTCTGAAAGTATGTCTGTTTCAACCAACACGAATTGTGATCTTTATGATGTTTAACCTAATATGTTATCCGACAGCAGACAAGATGCTAGTAATTGTATATTAAGGCTCTATTTTCTACTTATATTTTACTGAGCAGGTTACCTTCACTAGGCCTGTGGCCTCTATTCATCAGAGAACCATGGCAGCATTCATACTGACTAGTGGGAAGTTTGGCTAGGGTACTGGGGATATTCCCTGATCATTTCACAATCGGTCTCTGAAGAGCTGTTACCAATGAGGAGTACCATCATGGTCACTGTTGCGAGTCCAGTTGCTTATGAATCAGTCACTGTGACTAGGTCTTCAAAGGTAGTTGGAGAGGAGCCCAATTTGGTTAGTTCTGACTGCTGATTGATGTGGCTTGCAAACCATACAGCTTCCTTTAATGAAAAAGTAAGTAATGGTGTCATAGAGTGCAGTTCTGGATAAGATTCCCCCTTGGATGTTAGGATTGTATTAGTGAATGATTCAAATGGAAATAATAAGATTTTCCTATATTATTAATGCTAAAGGAATTACTATGGAAAGCAGTGAAGTACCAGGGAGACTGTATCCATATGAAACTGTAGGAGATTCACAGACACAAGTAAATATTAAAGGAAGATCCCCAAGATTTGGATAAGGGCAAAAATTGCACCTGACTTTAACATATATAATGTTAGATACAATAAAGTATTTGGGGTTAAACGCTTCACAAATCAGACAACTATACATACTACAAATGCACGTTCACTTTTGAATTTTTTTCTCACTTGGTTGCTTTTTGGGGACTCCTTTTGACCTTGAATATTGTTATTCAAGGAATGCTAGCATAATGAATGATTTGGAAATGCTTGCATAATAAATTTGGGTATGCAGCCAAAGTAATTGGTGCTGCTGCAGTTCAGGATGGATGATATTCAAAAAACATATTGAACAATATCTGAAAAAAGAGACAGTCGGTTCATGATGTTAGGCAAACAGATGAAAGAAATATTTGTATTAAGAGGATGGGCGGTGTGGGGTTACACTGGATACAATACTGGAGAAAGAACACTGATATACTATCAAGATTAATAAACGAGAAGGGTTTGGCGTTATTGGACTAGACATTTTTTGATTGACGGATCTAAACAAAGGTGTTTACAATGCAATTAAAAAGAGCAGAAAAAAATTTTTTTTACAAGGCAGAAAACATAGGGAAACTCTGCATGTATGGTTTGAATGTTGGAAATGCAAGACAATGTGAATGGAACAGAAACTGAACAATATACTGAAAATTCAAATGGTAGGGGGCTTTTATATGATGAAAGTGAGAAAGAAAAATAATACATGCAATATTATAAACTTATATTTACGTATATATTAATTACCATATATTTATCTCACAGTTAGGAGAAGCACTGCCAATACATCTCACAGACAGTATGATATGTTACTGGATAAAAGGAAAAAGGATACAAGATAAAGATTAAAACTTCTCTATTCAGTAACAGCGAGAACATTTTCTTCCAATACGAGTAAAGACTTTTCTTACCCAAGAGTAGGTGAGAGTGCTACAGGGAGCAGTATTAGCTGAAGACCAGTGACAGCAGTCTTGGGAAGGACCTGATAAATGAGAAGAGGGTGATCCTGTTAAAAGGAAGGGATCCGAGTCAATTTTCTTTATTTAGAAAGTCAGCAGTGATAACGACTGCCAGCCTGACAAGGAAAAGTGTGAACTCTTGAGAGATTACCAAAACTGAGGGAAGAACTTTTTTTGGTTGAATAGTGAACTCATTTTAGAAGGGCACTACGGAATTGTGCATCATTAGCTATGAAAGGAGCAGCTATGGAGGCAGAACAAGTGCTGGAAACTCCGAATTTCTTTTTTTTTTGAATAAATAAACCATGCACAAGGCTGAAAGGTATGGAATCCAAGTCTACAAGGTTGTTGGCGAATCTGGAAGACAAGCTTGGGAAATGTGTCATTAAGTTCAGACAACGAAAATGGGAAAAGTAATGATGGGGAATTAATGACGTGCTCACATGTGTAACCATTCGCCCATTAGTGTTTGTAGGTCAGCAAAATGTAGAGGAGGATGGAATAAATATCAGGTGCTGAAAATACAAGAAAGTCAGCACATTATGCAGTAGAAGGATGGAAAAGCCCATGAATGAGATTAAAGTTACTCCCAGAAAGGCAGCTTGTGCCAGTGTCAATAAAGGACTAATTTTGAGTCAACAACGTAAAGGACACCCAACTGTTAGTACACAACGACGTAAAGGACACCCGACTGTTAGTACACAAGTTAAGGCACTGATTGTAGTTTTTTTCCTCTTCAGTGAGCACCTGTGAGACAGCTAATTTGAGGGGCAATTACAGCTTCAGTGTAGCAAAGGAATTTTGTATAATGCAAATTTATCTCAAGACAAAGAATGAGTGGCAATATGTAAAACTATTGTCTGACTTTTGATAAAGTAAATTTATTATTCAAGAGAGACATTTTTCTTTTTTTTCTTGCTATAAATGGCTAAGGTGAAAATGTAAAAGGAAGTGGAAACAAAAAAATGAAGACTGAACGTGAAGTCTGTTTTGAATTAGTAATAGTTAAAGGAGAGAGGTGAATGCACTGGCAAATCTTTAAAGGTAGTAACCAGCTGTCTGGACCAGCAATGGTCCCTTTGTAGGATGCTTTCAGGCCCGCATATCATGTTATTGGAAACAGAGAGATCATGTGGTGACAAATTTAGGGCACTGGTTCCCACCTTGGAAGGTAAAAGAATACCATTTCACATAGTGATCTCTTTTTAAAACAGCTAATAAGTGGGAGAGGGGGAGAACATGGTCAGATGGGACTGTTGGTGAGGATGAAGCATATTATTTTTTGGATGGCACAGTGGTAGCGTTGTCACCTCACCACAAGAGGTTCTCTGGTTCGATTATCGGCTGGGGTGCCTTCTCAACAGAGTCTGCATGTCCTCCTGCAATTATGTATGTGGATTTCCTCTGGGTGCTCTGGTTTCCTCCCACATCATAAAGACATGCATCTGGAGTGTTTCTTCCCAGGTCTCCGCTGAAAATTGGTTTCATTCCAAGTAGGACTTTCCTGGTAAATAATTGTTAAATAAAATAAAAAATAAATAAAATTAATACAGGGCACTGCACATAAAGAAGAGGTGTGATGTTAAGGGCCAGGGACTGTGAAAGACATGGGAATATTTCATGGTTAAAAAGGTTTTTGATGTGCTCAGGAATATGGACACATTAAAACTATTTTTTTGGAACATAAACCAGTTAAATAATAATATGGTAACGAGAGACACGGTCAGGTATATAACACAGCTTTATAGTGATCTGTTAGGCCTACAAGAACCACATTTGAATCAAAAGGAAAACAAAACCTTGGGAGTATTGCTTCATTCTAGGAGCAGCATCATACATATAGTGCAATGAGAACAGTGGGGATGCAAATACAGCTACATTAAACACAGATAGACCAACGGCATCGGTATGCTCTCGTCAAAGGGTACTGGCACAAAAAAAGTATTTAAGCTCGTGAGAAGTTATTTAATATATATATATATATATATATATATATATATATATATATATATATATATATATATATATATATATATATCATATTTATGTTTTCAGAGGTAGTAACTTTTACATAAGGAATGAACCTTTTACCATAAGATTAGGATAAGGTGCTGCAGGAATTAGACATGGAGGAAGGCCCAAGAAGAGATAGATTAATAGGGGATAAGAGGATATTTTTCTGGAATCTAACCAGATAGGATATCTGGATGCCTATGTAAGGTCACCAATGGTAGTTGTGATAGGGCCTGGTTTAGAACTCAAAATCCTAGTCAGTGAGAAATTCAGATATATTGTCAGTGACTACCAGGTTTAATGACCGTTATTTTTTCACCGTATGTAAATGCAGGTTCAGATGATACTATAAGCATTGTATAGGATGGATAAATATCAGCAATTTCTTTCATATAGTTAAAGGCTATGCAATTTAATATATAGTCAAAACTGATGGGAGTGGCTGGGCCAATTAACTAGTAATACAGCAGAGGAATGGGTTAACGGAGTGGTTTCAGGGACAGTATAAAGACTGGGGAGGACTAAAATGCGGCTCATGTTTTCTCCAGAAAAAAATGAAGTTATAACAAATTTGAATGACGAGGAAAGATAGGAGTTACAGAAAAGTAAAAGGAAGATGACATAATTGCCAAGAAGATTCAGTTACAATAAGGCAGCACTTCAACAATGGTGTTTGAGATAATCCCCAAGTCGGTCTGCAGGCTGCTGTTCTCACTAAGACAGCAACAGGTTGAGATGCTCATGACTCTATTCTAAGATAGACAGACATAATTTCAGCAGTAGTTATGTGTTATTAATCAAGAATTATCATGAATTACATGAGAATAGATCAAAGCAGAGGGAGGTGCATATCAGTTGGACAACTTTCTATGGGACTTGGCAATAAATGAGATTGTGTGAATGACATTGTGCAAGACCATAGTGACTGGCTAATGTGACCATTTACATTGAAGTACAGAGTACATTGAAAGCCATGGTGCATGGCAAGTCACCTGGCGCACATGGACTCCCCTTGGAATGTGAAAAGGTGCCAATGAGACATTGGGTAGAGCTATTCAACAGAATAGTGACAGGGGCACTGGTTCTGGCACCCTGGAAGGAATTGTATGATAACAGTGATCCTCAGGAATAGGTTCATAGGAGGTTACTAGGTTAGCAGCCCTCGAGCTTTTACAAGCCTAGTCATGTTAATTCCAAGCATTTCCATTTGTTCTTTCTGGGTAGTTTGCAGAAAAAAATTATGAACAGAGTGGGTCTGTGATCAACACCAGCTACCCCTGTCCATGAGGAATATAGGTGCCACCCCAGGGGTGAATTTGTGGCCTCCCATCCAATTATCTAGGTTACATTTGAATAGGGTCAGTGAGGAGCTCTGTTTTATGTGAATAGGAAGTCTATTCCAGAGAAGCAGCATTCTCTGAGAGACATAGCTCTCTCTTTCTCCAGCATGTTTAGTTAATGTTACAAGCTAAGTTGAGATCCCTGAAGCAAGTGACTCTTATTCCATTTGACTTGCGATGTGCAGCATTTTCATTAGGGCAGGGTTGGAGATTGCCCTATAGGCCAGGCACAAGTCACCTCTCAGCAGCCTGTAAGATACAGAGTAAAGTGACAAGGCTTTCAGCCTGTCCATGTAGGTCATGGTTTGCAGTCCCAGTATTTTCTTAGTAAGAAGCCCCTCTCTCCAGCTGCTGCAGGTGGCTGGTGAGTACCTGCAAAAGGGTGCATTATGTATTATTGGTCTGAAGATGGTCCATTTCAGTGGAGTTATAACATCCCTGGACCTGGATGCCATGCCCTTGCTTTTGAGGTGTGCTACATAGAAGGCTTTCCTTACCACTGTGAAAGCTTTATGGTCAAAGTTCAGATTGCTAGCAACCTGTGTCCTAAGTCTCACACCACTGGGTTGGAACTCAGGGGGGGTGCTGACAGTATTGTAATTTGTAGGGAATTCTGTTTTGCCAAAGGGAATCACATTTCTTTTTTCAATTAGGTTTAGACCATGGCTTTGGCACCAATCATTTGTGTTGACCCTTCTTGTAATATGTTGACATCATTGGGGGACCCAATAACTTCTCTTAGTTTGCAATCATCAGTGAACCTGGGGAGCCAAAAGCTGTCTACTTTGGCCTGGACTTCTGAGAAATAGACATCAAACAGTACGTAGCCCAGTACAGACCTCTGTGATACTTCACTGGTGACTGGTCTACTGATGGAGGTGGAGTCACCAATTTTGACAAGTGTGCCCTGTTGGTGAGACAATTGGCTACCCATCTAGTAATGCAAGGGTTAATCCCTAGCTGGGAGAGTTTCTCAACAATGCCAGAGTAGGAAATTGTGTTGAAAACCTATCAATGCCAAGAAAGGCTGTGTATATCATCTTACCTCCATCCATGACTTTGGTGACTTTCTCGAAGTCCAATAGGTTTAATAAGCATGATCTACACTTAATAAAACCAAACTGGGGTGGGCCCAGTGTTTGGAGGTAACCTGTGTCCTTGTTAAGGTCTAGGATAATTCTTCCTATGGCCTTGCAGATGTGGCTGGTTAGACTTATGGGTCTGTAGTTCCCAGGGTCGGTTGATGGCCCCCCCTTTGTGCACATACTGTTGCTGTTCTCCATTCTGCATGAACATAGCCAGTTCTCAAGCTATGGTTAAAGGGAATGCCAGGTGGGTCCACTAGGTCTTGTTTTAGATTGTTTAATAAACAATCTGGGATATTATCTGGTCCCATTGAGGCCATGTTTCTGGCCTTTGTGAGTGGAGAGATGACCTGTTCTCTAGAGATACTAGGCAGAGGGCTGGTGTCAGGTATGCTTTGGGATATGGTAGGGGGGAATGGGGGGATACGTTTGCACTGAATCAGTCAGTTGGCAGGTTGATGATATCTTCTAGTGTAGTATGAGTGATCCCATCTATAACCAGTTTGGCACAAAGCTGGCATTCCCTTTTAGACTTCAGATATAATTAAAGAATGCCTTATGATTATCCATGGCTAGGGATGAAATTTTGTGATTTTAGTTCCATAATTTGCTTTAGAAGACTTTTCAAGATTTCTGATTCCCCATTTGGGCTTAGGAGGAACTCTTCCTCTACAGAGTGATATCCCTCTTGCTTTTGGACAACAGCTTCTTCCTCATGCTATATAATCTGTAAAGTCCACTACCGTGGCTTGTTTTTACAGGAAGACTTGGTTTTGATCCAGTCAGGTACAGCAGAGTTTATGCAGTTGCTTAAGTGTTTGTACAGATCATTTGCATACACGTCTGCATAGTGATCATTGATGTCTGCGATTGTGGGTGGTATGAAGCTTTTTATACCATTGCTTAGTAGGCTGCAGTTCGTTTTTGTACAGCTTTTTTCTAATTTTTGTTCCTGTGAGGGTGTCAATTGCAGTAGTTTCTTCAAACCAGACTGATTTGTGGTCTGACCTAACCAAGGAGAGCATGACACATGGGGAAGTACAGTGACCACCCTATGTTGGGGAGTATTATGTCCAGAACATTAGAGCCCCTAGTGGGGGTGCAGACTATCTGTTCAAGCGCATTTGTGATAAAGTCCAGGAACCTCTGGGCACGTGTGTTTTTGCTTGTGTATGTCCCCCAGTCTATGGAAGGATAGTTGAAGTCTCCCATGCCCAAGGTGTTTGGCTATATGGAGACGGATTCCAATAAATCAAGGTAGGTGGTGCACTTACCCTGGTTCTTGCTGGGGAATCTATAGCTAGCTATTATGTGGTTTGGTATTTTCCCAATAGTTAATTGGACATGGAGTAGTTAGAGTCATGCTGTTTGACCAGTCTTAAAGTGTATTTGGTTTTAATGAAGATAGCTACACCTCCACCTTTGGTTCCTTCATGCTCATTTGAGGTCTGAACATGTGGAAGGCATTGTAGCCTTGCACAGCTGGGATGCTCTCAGCAGCCTTGAACCATACCTCGGTAACTGCACAGACATCAGCATCCTCTAAGTTGAGGTGTGCTTCCAGGGAGTGCAGTTTCATGTTTAAAACCTTAGCATTAAGCAGAATGACCCCAAGTTTGTTTTGAATAGATTTTATGTTGTAAAATTTGTTGTTTTGACATTGCCTAAAAAATGCACTATGAGGGAGGCAGGAGCCTCTGCCAGTATCCAAAAACCTGCAAGGGGGGGGGGGGTAGGTGCAGATCATCGCTAGAAAAGCAGCAAGGTCTATCTACCATATCCTCCCAGGCTGACAGATACTGGATCCCCCTGGACTGACACCAGCAGCTGAGCCAATTGTTGAAGTCAATTATTTTTTATTTTATTTTACATTTGTTTACCAGGTAGTGTCTGATTAGGCTGGATTGCCCGTTTCCAGCAGAGACCTGGGGAGAAAAGCTCCAGTTACTAATCATTACAGCTATAAAAAAATACAGAAATTGCATCAGAACAATAGTAGTAAGATACATAAATTACATCAAAATTAATTGAAAATGAAAAATAAAAATAAAGTACAATATTTACACCAGAAACTAATTAAAACATAAAATAAAACTCAATGCAACAATGACTACTATTCTTACATTAATAGCTTAAAAATTAGAAATATAAAATCCACTAGTGATATGGAAAAAAAACAAGTGAGAGCAGAAATAGTGGAAAGCAGTCCAACAGCAGACCTAGCTTAGCAAGGCACATTTATTCAGAGATTTAGAATTTAATGAATTCAAAATTTCAAATAACTGAAATGTGAAGTACAATAGCAGGGGAAAACCAAGTCAGTTGTGAATATTGTAATATAAGAGAATAGCAATGTGGCTGAAGAGAGAGGAGTTATCTGGGCTAACTAAAGGGGAAAAGCCAGTTACTTTTTAGATATTTCTTTATTTCTGTTTTAAATGAAGAGTAGCAAGGGGGTGCATTGTATGTTAGTTGGGAGAGCATTCTAGGACTTAGCTATTTTGTTAGAGTAGAGGGAGTCACCATGGTAGGTATGTGATTGTATTATTGTGAGCAGTGGCCTGTTGGCGGACCTTAGGGGCAGTGCACTTGTGGTTGGAGAAGGGTTGAGATTACGGGGGAGGTATGTGGGCTATGAATGACTTTGTGGGTGATGGTGCATTGGTTTAAGGTTAGAAAGTTCTAGCCAGTTTAGCTGTAGGACAGTGGAGCAGTGATGGGCTTTATGGGGTTGATTAGTGGTAAACCTGGTGATTTTGTTATAGCAGGATTCAAAATTGTGGAGGTCTGACTTGTGTAAGTTGGTGAATATGTGTGAGCAGTACAGAAGTGTGGAGGGAGAAGTTGCGATCTTGCCGTGGCTAGCCTGGCTTGGGGTGTTAGGTAGGGTTTGGACCTATAAAGTGCACAGAGTTTAGAATTAAATTTTTTGATAGTTAGGAAAACGTAAATATCAAATTTGAGATGATCATCTATTGTGATGCCTAGGAGTTTGCCTGGTTGGTAGGTTCAATTTTGGTATCATTTGAGGAGTGAATTGAGAGGAGTGGGTGGATGGCCTTGTTAGATTATTTTGTAAAATTATTAATTTAGTTTTGCTTGGGTTTAGAATGAGTTGGTTGTTGGATAGGTCAGTTTCAATTTCTTGGAATGCTTTTTGCATTTTTTTCTTATAGTTTTTGTGGGAAGGGGAAGAGCAGATAAGAGATGTATCATCTGTGTATTGTATGATTGAGGCTAGTTGAGTAGCTGTACTAAGGTTCTTAGTAAATGTTATGAAGAAGAGGGGGCCTGGTATGGAACCTTGAGGTACACCAGTGAATACTGGCAGTAGTGGGGAGAGTTTGTTCCCCCATTTAGTAGCCTGCTGACAGTTTGAGAAATTATGTCAGGGATGCTGGAGTTTATTAAGTAGTAGTTGGTGTGAAATGGTGTCAAAGGCTTTTAACATATCCAGGAAGATTGCAGAGACTAGTTGTCCATTGTTTATTAGGCAGTGTATGGTATTGGTGAAGAATAACAAGGCTGTGCTTGTGCTATACTGGGGTCTACAACTACACTGAGTATCAGAGAGCAGGTTGTTAGAGGTAAGGTGGTTGAGGAGTTGTAGGTGAAAACATTTTTCTAGGATTTTGGCTATGGGTGGGAGGATAGCTATAGGGCAGTAGTTGGAGATGTCTCTAGAGGGGCTTCTTTTGTGGAGTGAAATGATGGGAGTGACTTTCCAGAGGAGGGGCACATATTGTTCAGAGATTGAGCTTTTGATTAGTAGAGAGACTGGGTAGGCTATAGATTAGGCAGCAATTTTTAGGAATTAGTTTGGCAGTTGATCGGCAACTAGACAACAAGGTTTAGTTTACTTACGAGCTTTCTTATGTAGGATGTTTGAATTGGTTTAAAAAAGAGAGAGAGAGAGAGTTTGTGGGATTTGAGCTAATGGTAGGAAGTGAGAGAGGCTGTTGTATGTGGTTTTGAAGGAGTGAGGAGATAGAGTTAATAAAGGGAGAGTTGAACTGTGAGGCTAGGGGTATGGAGGTAATGGTTGTGGAAGGACAGGGATTGGGGAGTTTACAGGGCTGAGGAGGAAGTTAACTGTTTTCCAGAATTTTTGTGGGCTGTGTAGGAACTTTTGTTGAGAGGTTTGGAAGTAGAGTTTTTTTTTTACCACTGTTAATTTTTTTCTTAGTTTGGTTTCTTAGTTGCTGATAAGAGGTGAGATCGGATTTGTTTTTGGTGGTTAGGTACTGGGCCCTGGCTCTATTTCTCTGTTTAATCAATTGTTTAGTATCAATTGTTTAGTATCACGGGATAGCCATGGTAGTCATTTGTGTTTGGGGGGTATTTTCCTGGTGAGGGCTAGGCTATTTAGTATTTCAAGAAATTTGTTGTTAAAATATTAAACTGTGAAGTCTAGGTTTATGCTTTCTAAAGGTGACCAATCACAGTGCTTAAGTAACAAATTAAATAGTTCCGGTGAGAAATGTTTCTTGCTGTGGATGTATTTGAAGGGGATTTCAGACTGAGTTTGAATTCTTTTTCTAAGTATAAAGGTAGGGGCATGGCCACTCAGACAGATAGGAAGGCAGCCGGCTTGGTCACTCAGGATTGGTTTGTTGGTTAGTATTCTGTCCTATAGTGACTTTTTTTTGGAGTTTTTGTCTGTGCAAGTGGTAGAGGTTATGACTTGTGAGAAGTTATAGAGGTTTATAAAGTTAGTAGGGGATTCTGAGGAGGAGGGGAGACAGTTGAGGTTAAAGTCTCCTAGGATGATGGTTTTTTGATTAAATGAACACGCAGACTATGATAGGAGGAGTTCAATGCTGGGAAGGTTATTACTGGAAGGCAGGTATGTAGCTATGATAATTATGGTTTTGTGAGGATTTAGTAGGAGGCGGGTGATAAGAAGCTCTGCACTAGGAATGTCTGGAGATGTGCAGTTTTAGTTTTTCTACGGTTAGTTATTGCTACACCACCTCCCTTTTTGTGTAGTCTATCTGGTCTTAAGATGTTACAGCCATTGAAAGCAATTTCAGAGTCCTTGATATGCAGTTTTAACCAGTTTTCTGTAATAGCTGCTATATCAGGTGAGTATATTACAAGGACAGCTTCAAATTCACTAATTTTGTTTCCTAGGCTTCTAAGGCAGAAGTTAGTTATTAGAAGGTCGGATATGGAGCTAGTAGGTATGCAAGTATGCTTGTTTGGCCTAGTGGGAGTGTGGTTAGGATGAGAATAAATCATTGATGGGACCTGGGTTGTCAGCTAGTAGTCTGATGTGTAAGGGAATGCAGTAGAAGGTTTCTTAGTTTGGTGAGGGCCTGATGGTATCAGTGTGAGTTCTGAGTGTATATGCTTTCCTAAGTTTGAGAGGGTAAAGAAAAGAGTAGGAGATGCTGTATAAATGTGGGCAGATGAAGCTAAAAGGTTTGGGAGGAGGTAGTTGATTGGGAACAGTTTGGGTTTTAGGGTAGTGTGGCATCATCCGGGGTGTATGTGAGATTCTGCTTAGGGCTAGACACGGTTTAAATATTGCTGTCACAAACTTAGCAAGTTGATAGAACAACATGTTTTGCATTAATATGAATTTTGTGGAGGATATGAAGTCTGAAAATCAAATGTCTGCCATTAGTTTCTGAAACCAGTCTTCAATGATTTGCCACTGATGTGCCAGAAAAGTACAATTTTATGAGAAACGGATCGGAAATACGAATCAAAAATCTGGACAGTTGAGAGCTGTGCCCATTTGATGTCAAGTTTGTTTTTACATGGGAGAATTGACTTCAAATCCACAGTGTATTTGGATCGCTCACATATGGTGTTAGTTTGCTTTAGCAGTAAATGGTTGTCAGTATACATGAAGCAATTGTTACATTGTCTCAAGATGCCAATATCAAATCAAGCTGGTAGGAGAAATGCTGGGAAACTGTGCATCCATTGTGACAGAATTTTTCTGAATATGGTATTTGGGAAGGAAATGGGCTAGCTGCACTTAGTCACAGACATCAAAAATAATTACATTAAACACAGTTAAAGTGCACTAATGGCTTAAAATATATTATTTTTTTAGAGGATGCCTTGGATTTCAGTGTAGATGCACTCCAGACATCTGGTTAAAGTTTCCAAACATGGAGCTGCTCTGGTAAACTGAGTGCAAATGCAAATTTAAACAGTTTTAACACAACTACCAATGGGAAAGCTCCAAACAGCCATTCTCCAGCAATCCCCAACTCAGATGGGTCCTTAGCTACACACTTCTGCAACAAGGGAGCAGGTAGGCCCTATTAATGTAAGAATCCCTCCCCACCACATGCTCTAGAGACCTCAACCTTATTACCACAATCAACAGAACAGGCTGGAGGGACAGGTTCATAACCCAGAGACTGCCCATGCTATGGAACAGACTTCCCCATACATGTCAAGCAGAGCACCTCACTGGCCCTCTTCAAGAAAAATGTTGATGAGTGGATGGGAAATAGAAACTTCACCCCGGGGATCACTCCAGTGGTTGTACTCAACAGAGGCACTAGGAACTAAGGTTGGGTGGCATGATGCCAGGGTAATCCTATGTGCTAGGATTGTAAAGGCTCCAGGGCCATTAGCCTAGTACACACCTATGAACCTATGGCTGGTTTAAGAGCACAATAATACCAAACAGTCTGGATTCAGCAGGTATGAATGTAGCCTATGCTGTGTATGGCAAAAAACACAGTTTCTAGAAGGGAAGGAGTAGGGGAGAGTCACTTAAAAGATCAAAGCGAGAGTGTTTAGTAGTATACTATTAGATGACCTGCAGTGGTACCATGTTTTGCACAAACTGGCAGCTTTTCAAGTAGCTGTTAACAGTGGGAGACTATGGAGAGCATTTTCTATAGAGGATTTTAAACCAAAGAGGTTTGCTTATATGCAAGCATGAGGAACCATATTTGTGCATATTTAATACCTGTAGGATGAAAGTTAAACCCTTAGATCTTCTTATCAGATAAAAACACAATAAGCTATCGACCAGTAGTTCCCACCTTGGATTGGTTGAATTTAGCTCTCTGCTTCCACCAGTGTGCAAAAGAATCCTCACAATGTAAAACAAACTGGCTTTGAGCTCAAGTGCAGTAACAAATGCTTTAGAACAGAAGTAAGAATTCCTGCAAAATCAAGAATCCTTGGAAATAAGTTCACGAACCCTGAGAAATGCTCACAACACACAAAAATGTTGCAAAACACAGATATATTTGGCAAAACTTAGAAATATTTGGCAAACTCTGAACATATTTTGCAGAATAGTGTTAAAACAGCCTAACAGTAGTACAGTAACAAAGAGATAGAGTTTCTTTAACAAGTGCAAGCTGAAAAACCATGATAAATACAGTACAGAAGTGTATCACTGAAATAGAGCAAGTTCAAAATATATACTTATATCAGCTCTGTAGGTCCAGATGGTTTTAGAAGCAATCCAAGTCTTGCAAACATAGGTGTCTAACCCAGGCACAAGGAAGCTCTGAACAAATCAGCATACCTTTACTAAATGTAAGGCTTTTATACCAGCAGGATGAAAGTTAAACCCTCAAGCCAGTCAGATAAAAACACAGTAAGCTATCGACCAGTATTTCACACCTTGAATGTGTTGAATTTAGCTCTCTGCTCCTGCCAGAGTGAAAAATAACCCTCTCAAAGTAAGACAAACTGGCTTTGAGCACAAGTGCAATAACAAATGCTTTAGAATAGAAGTAAGAATTCTTGCAACATCAGGAATCCTTGGAAATGTTCACTAGCCCTGAGAAAAAACTTTGCAAAACTTAGAAATATTTGACAAACTCAGAACAGCTTTTGCAGAATATTGTTAAAACAGCCTAACAGCAGTACAGTAATAAAGAAGGTGGAGTTTCTTTAACAAGTGCAGGCTGAAAAACAGTGATAAATTCAGCAAAATAAATAAATGCAGCACATAAGTGTTAAATATCACTGAAACAGTTAAACCAAAGATGAGTATTGAACCCTAAACCCCAAGCTATGAAACAGAGATCTTACTACTATGCTACTGTACTGCTGCTGGGGAAGATCCACACTTGTTCATCTTCCTACAGACCCACATCAATATTAAACCATGATTATAAAATATCTGCAAAGTTAATGTTGAAGAGTGAACTGATGACAAATTTGATACATTTGGACTAGTTTGAGGTTGTGTTATGACAAATATCTGACAACATATTGAGGACATTATTAATCATACAACATGCCCAAGTATCAACAAGAGAGAGTAATGATGAGGGGTTAGATGCAGAAGGCTTTCAATGGGATGGAATGGCATTTTCTATGCAATGAAAGGAGTGTGATGGGCTTTCCCTACAGGTTAATAGGGCTGAGATGTAGAATATATAGGGGGGAAGTGCCATAGCAAAAGTTAAAATAATGGCAAAAACTGATACAAACCCTTAGGAGGAATATTGAGCAGACTTGACTTTCAATCTTTTCTACTTGAGATATACCTAGAAGCACTAGCTCAGTGGATCAAAAATTCTTGTACTAACAAATATGTATGGGATCTATGCAGCTTAAAAATTCTATTATATGCAGAGGGCATACTTTTGATGCTGACTGACCCACACAAAGACTATGATAAACTGATTAACATGCTGATAAGGTATGGGCAGATGCCTAGTTACAGGGCAAATAGTGCAAAAGACAAGACTTAGTCTTGAATTTCTGGCTAATGGAGATGAAGCAGGTTAAGTATCCATATTTACGGGATCCCAAGAAAACAAGATACTTGGGAGTTATCATTAAGGATACATGGAAGGGCTTGTTTGAATCTTCCATCTGTTAGAGTTGGTCTTTCTTCTCCATTAATTGTTCTTTGGAAGATGTCAACATTGCAGACTGACAAGGTGACAACATTACAGAGGTCTGTTCTGCCTCAATTTTTGAATTTAGTACTAGCATTTTTTTAGGGTGGTTACTAAGGAGAAAATGTTAAATGGCAGAAATGGGTGTGCAATTTTATATGGCAAGGAAAGAAAGCAAAAGAGACTCTGTCATCATAAACACTGCCAAAGATGGTGGGTGGTTGGGAATTCCAAATGTAGATATGTATATGCAGGAGTTCAGCTGCAGATTATAACTGCAAAGATGACAGCTACGTCTATGATGTAGAAGAGTACAGATGCAGTGGCGACTATGATCTGATTGCACTGAGTGAGGGAAGGAGAAGCAGACAGAGGGGACAGCATTGAATAATTTCTCTTATTTATGCTTAATATGCTTTTTCCACTATTATTTTTCTGATACAATGTATTTCATTGCATGTGTACATTGTAACCTGCTGACACTTAACACTAAAATTGTAAAACTGTGGAGCTTTTCTCCCCAGGCCTCCACTGAAAAAGGGCTACTTTGCTCAGTCGGACTAACCTGGTCAACAAATGTAACATAAGAATAACTAAAAATAAAATAAATTTATAACACTTGGGAACTAGTCTTTCAGTTGTTTTCATAACAAAGGAGGGAGAAAAGAAGGTGCAAAAAACTTAGTCCCAACAGGCTGGGGCATAAAAGACTGTACAGATCAGAACAGTTTCTGGAAACTGGGAAGATAGGGTACCAAGTTAAAATACTTGGTATCAGCTGTTGGATGAAGTAAAACAAACAATCAAGTGGCAGTTTATCTTGGTTTAGGAAGACATGACAGATCACAAGTTAATACAGAGGGGAAGTACAGAGACTGGAGGTGGTGAGTAATGAGGATGCGGCCTGCACTGAGCTTAATAAAACGAATTCAGCAGACGTGAGATGAGAACTCTCAGGAAAGAAGCTGACAGACATAGGGATACAAATATAAAGTTGTGCAGGGGATGTATGTAGGTAAAATTAAGGTCTAGCTTTTGGAGCTTAGGAATGGGGGTCCCCATGTATGAAACAGCTGTGGGGTATGGCATGTTAACTGTTAAAACAATTTGTGAATGTCAGAAAATCTAGGATATTTTTAATGACCCTATATTATACAGGTATAATTATACCCCCTACAGGCTAGCCCAGATGCTTCCAGGGCCAAATTCAGACTGTTAAAAGGTGTGAGGAATAAGTACATTCAGACATTTTTTGGACCATCAAGAATGAAGTGATATCTCCTGGAGATAAAGCAATTAAATTTACTTCCTCTGTATATACATTCTGAATTAACTACGAAACTTATATATATATATATATATATATATATATATATATATATATATATGGTTTTTTTTTGGTGTGTGTGTGTGTGTGTGTGTGTGTGTGTGTGTGTGTGTGTGTGTGTGTGTGTGTGTGTGTGTATGTATGTATAAGAAATCGAGACCAAAACATGCAAAGAATGTATATTCAATTATGTCCACACTACTAGAAATTGGTAGAGGAATGAGCCTCCAAAGGTCCAAGTGTTACAGTAGGTTCAGGAGTAGCTGAGGTGAAGAAATACACAGTCTGGGAGAGTGGGATAAATAACATATCTAGTGAAATGGACACCAGGGTCAAACTATATGGAAAATACAATCCTGGAAAGGAAGAGAGTGTAAGGAGATAGTAAAAGGTGTGGTAAATTTTAACACAAAAGTGATTTTAAGCAGGTTGGGAATTGTAAATGAGGACAGCAATACAGAGTAATTATGAATATGCTGTTGTGTAGTTGTTGAGTATTAAGTTTGTTGTATTCTGTTTAAGGCCAATACTAGCTTGGGGAAGTCTAGTGGAACCTATACAGTCATATGTAGGGTGATGTAGGGTGGGTCACACCAATCACCTAATGACTCGATCAATCAATACAACTATGAAGCAAATAATGCCTGATTCTAATACAAGTACTTCTACTGACTATATTAGTAATATATGAATTGATTAAATTACTGAACATAGCATAACATTGAGCACCTGTAGCTGTACATATAAAATTAGCACAACTGTTACACTGAAGGGCTCGCTTACTCACCATTTCCCTTCAGAAATCACCCACAATGAAGGAAAGTCCATATACCACCTTTAATGCACAATACTCTATACCCCATTCCAGATAGCACCATAAGTATTGCACACACAACAGAAAGTAAGAAAAAAAAATCACTTACCAAGTTCTATGTCCGAATTTAAGACCACATTTGCTAATTTCAGAAGCATCTCCAGTTTATTCAGACATTGTTTTTTTGATGCATCCGACATCCTGGGGAGAAAAATACAGAGAATAAAACAAACATTCATACAGTAAAAAATGCATTTGTGTCTAGCTTTGAAAAGCTTTTCATTTCAAACTGAAATGCTCTTTCAACATCCCATAGCCGTCTGAACGTCAGTACAATTCATTTCAAAATATGTTACAAACGGTGAGAAAAGTAACAAGAGCTATTAATATATTCAGTACTATGGACCAGACTGCTAGTCAGTAGCCAGTTTTCCTTTTCTACTGGGCTGCATGACTGCAGCAATGAACAGTAAAGACAGGATATAGTGTCTGGCACAGTACCTTCCCAGAGGGCAAATCATGTATCTGTGCAGTATTTTATGGTCTACAGCCTTAACGTTCCCTTATGCTCTTATTAGTACTGGAGATAAAAATCATGGTTATGGACTTTATTAAATGCCACTAACAAGAGGTTCTCATGGTGGCGGTGGGCGGAGCAGTGGAGCAGAAGAGTGCCACATATGAACTTAACACTGAGGGTTATGCGCAGGTCTCGGATGATAAACACTTTATTGCTCATCTAAGAAATAGATGTTAAGATGGACAAAGCATGACATCTGTTATGGTTTGGGTTGTCATAATGGTTAAGGTGTTTATCTCAAACACAAGATGTAGGGTTTCATTTTTGCCTTTGTAGGGACAAACTGACCAAGCTTAAAATGACCTGCTAGGGCAGCTAGCCTACATATGAACCTTTTAAAATGCAGAATATTTTTTTTTCTTTTGAACAGAGAAACTTGATTATAATTCATTGTAATATACAAAGCTTCAGCTGTTTGTGTAGCAGCACAATGTACTTTAGAGCCATTAGTGTTGTCAGACAATACAGTTCTGGGATGATTGTTGCTCATTTCTTAAGTAGCATGAAGTCTGTTACACTGTTTCAGGCACTAGGCATTTCTGGTGCTGTTTGACAGAACATGTCTTCCATTTGTGTTAGTACCTTGTTTGATACAGCTTTTAATAATATATATATATATATATATATATATATATATATATATATATATATATATATATATATATATATATGTATATATATATATATATATATATATATATATATATCTTTATCTATCTATCTATCTAGAGAGAAAGAGGGGTCTACCTGACTTTGTCGAAATCACATATTATCCAATATCACTTTCTCGACACTCAAAATATTGAACTCCCACTTCATCGAAGCAGCAGGACTAGGAAGATCTTCCCAGGGTAAGTAAACAGTTGTGCAAGATGGTGAATTTGTCTTTTTCCCCAACTGTAGTGCGATCTTGGAATTGGTTTATTTAGTTGGGGGTGTGTGGGAGGTGTAGCCCCCCAACTGGGTGGGTTAGGTATGGTGTGGTTTGGATTTTGCAAGTGGTTACTTACCCTGGAAGATCTTTGTACCTCCGCTGCTTCGATGAAATGGTAGCTTGATATTTTGAGTGTTAACAAAAGTGAGATTCGATAATATGTGATTTTGATGAAGTGAGGTAAATCCATATATGTATACATACATATACACACATATATATATATATATATATATATATATATATATATATACACACACATACACACATACATACATACACACACACACATATATGTATATATAGTCACATATATTTATTTGAATTGTTAAATACAAATGCCGTCCAAGAAAGAAAGGTTCTAACTAGACCATGAAAGCATACAAATGCCTCTGACTTTTCAGCTTGGATTTATTGACGCAGTTGTCTGTCCTGCTTCTGTGTTGGGGCAGTCTGTCCAGACCATAGCTGTCAACCTTCTATCTCCAAAATGAGGAACACAGCCACTCCTAATGTGAAGAGATGAGCAAAGTGTGGAACGGATACTAAAAGCTTATCGACTACTTTATCTAGGAATTTCACAGGATGTTTAAAATGTGTTGCCTTATACTTATTAATTCATCAAAAGAACGTTTTTATAAGATTCAGTACTATTTATCATGGATATCACTTAAAAAATAAATTCCCAGCACTGATAGACCCTTTCAGTGTGAAACTGAGACCAAAAATGAGGAACATTCCTCGTAATGAGGTATACTTATGAGTTCATAGGTGATTGGATATTACTACCGTCATGCTTTCCCGAGAGTGTCAATTTACAGGTCTTGGGGAGGGCTCCTTCAGGGTACAGTAATAAATGTTGCAGACTTGAGTGGTTCCCTCATTAAAGCAAAGGCTCAAATCTAGATTTTGTTAGTTGAGAATCCACTACTGATCTGAAGGTTGAAGATTAAAAATTCAAGAGCAGCTATTTAGTTCTATTTCCACAATGGTGTAAGATGGTTCCTAGACTGCAGTGTGGACTGCATTTCTTTGATTCATTTTTTTAATATGTGTGAAGATTTTTCTCCTCATGTGGGGTTTTAGCTGGTTAAAAGATGCTGGATGGCAGAAGTCAGGATGACCGATTCATGAATCGTCAATCATGGCTCATGAAATGAAGGACTTGATATAGTTTTTCCTTCCTTTATGCCACTTGCCAGCTGTTAGAAGTGGTCAAGACTGGTATGTTGGGACTGTTCTTGGGGAACTCTGGTCCTGGTCTGGAAAATTCATGTTTTGCATTCCTGAGACGCCCATTTCAGTGTGCCTATTGGGTTTTGCATTACAGCTGGTGAGCAGAAGTGTTTGCATTATGTAACCATGGCTTGGAAGTTTTTAATGTGGTACAGCTACTGGAAATTTTGTGGTGTCCACTCTCATCTTTCTGAACTCGATCATTTTCTTCTTGAAGTTGCCATAGAAGCACTTGACTGTTTTTCCCTATATTTCATCCGTTTATCTAGAAGAGAATACATCTTGAATAGGGCCTCTGTGTCTCTGTTTTTGGAGTTGTTTGCCCACAAGAGATACAACTACCGTGTAATGCTGCTTAATAGTAGGTTACCAGTGAACATTTGCAATGCAGTTTTATTTACCTTGATTGCATTTTGTTCAAATTCAGATTTGTCTAGGTAAAATGTATTACAGAGTGCACTGTTGTAAAGTTTAGTTTGGATTCAATACTTGTGAAACAATGTTTTTTTTTTTTTTTTTGCTGTAAAGTGTTTAGATAAAGCACTATAATAAATGTGAATGAAATTCTGAAATTCATAGCCTCCTTGTGGCCCTGGAAGTAGCCAACCTGAATAAACTCTCCCAAGGTTCTGAAGTGCTTAAGGAACCTGATTTGGGATGGTGCACCACAACATTTTGACGATCAAACTGGAAGTCCCAGATTTGTTTCTTTGCAGTGCCCTGCTGATTCCCTCACAAGGAAACCCTACTTAAAGGGGCATGACTGGCTAAGCCAAATAGGTAAAAGGACCATCATTTCATTAGCTGCAAACTGCCCAGCATTATCAAGCAAGATGAGAGCTTACTGATTGTTGATAAAGCCAGATTAAAACAAGACTACTGTGCTCTGCTCTGGGCATAAAATGCCACTCATTTGTTTAATAAGCTGGATAAGGCAGTCATATTCTTAGTCTACAGAAAATGTAATTACTTCATGATGCACAATGGACAGAATCTGCACTAGACAGTAGTCTCCATTTATGGGACCAAGTCCCCACCTCCGAGACTACAAGATGAGAGGGGCAACCACAGATGTTTTTACAGCATCCAGTGACCCTATGAGTGAAGTTGGACTAACAAGCATGTCAAGGTTACCTAGGACTTCTGATGTCCCTTTTAACCCTACTTATGGTTGGATGCACTCATAATGTAAATACCTAGACAGACACCTTGGTTCAGTAAAATTTGATAATGAGACTGCAGCTTCCTAATTATAGACAACATACTGGAAAGGTTGTGTAGGCATTTTTACCCCAGGGTGTCATGGACTCGCTCTTCTCTCCCCACCCTAACTGCTCACTGGAAGGAACATTCACTAGGATGAAGAGGGTAATGACACCTGGTTATTCGTAAGTGAATTTTTGATTTTTGTACAAGTGTACTGTGTAGGCTCTCATGTGAATCAGGTAATGGGTGGTGTAGCATACTTTGCTACAATGGATGGGGAGACTTAAATACAACACCAGAACTAGGGTGCTGAAGTTTCAGTCCCTGATAGGAATCCCCCTTACACAGGGCCTCTTCTTTGAGACCTTCTTAACATGGCAAGAAAATGGGGTGAGGGGAAGCAGACACTGTGGTGATAAGCTGGAGAACTATCTATTCTTTACTTCCTTCGATAACAACTTTAATTGTATTCAGCATCACACAGGAGACAGTCTATTCCCCAGGCAAATGGCATAAAGTGCTGAACTCATCAAGGACAGAATGTTGGCGCATGACAAGGATGATGCACACTTATAAACATGTGGACAAAAACACACACACACACACACACACACACACACACACACACACACACACACACACACACACACACACACACACACACAACCTATGGCTAATATACAGAGTCAGCAATTTATCTGTCAGTATGTATTTGGGATGCGCATATGCAAAGGACCTCCAAATTCATTTATCACCATATTTTAGAATGTGGAAGGACATGACCACACCAGACAAAACCCTGCATGGATACCCTTGGTAAAAATGTTCATGATATATAAAGGACATGCAGGTTCCACATATAAAAGAGACCCCAGCTAGGAACCGAAGCAAGTAACTAAGCACTGTGAGGCAGCATCACTAAATGCTGCATTATGAGCCATCCCTGGTATGAAATCATCAGAGAAAAATTATGAGGGTCTGTTAACAAGTAATGCTAGGTTATATGTGAAGGTAAATTATAGATTACCTATATAGCTATAGATGTTATTGAAGATGTATTTAGATGCTACAGCTTATAAGGAGCCAGATATGCATGTCAGGCAATGGGACTAAGACCTGTTTGTCTGCTACAGCTCTATGTAATGCAATTCTTTAGCAGCAACCATTGAGGGTGGAGCTCATGCATAAGGGTATCCATAAGAACAGCTGTACATTCCTGCATGGACAAAGTGTTAATTCAAAACACATCACACTACCTCTGTTACTACTACAAACATATGTGAACACAAGAGCTGTATAGTCATCCTATTCCTAAGCCCCTTTTATTTTGACTTCTTCATTCAGGAGGACTGCATTCAAATTTCCCATCATTGTCTATTTCCACTTCTACCCTCATTTGGGAAAAGTCAGAATAAAAGG
This sequence comes from Protopterus annectens, assembly GCF_019279795.1. Taxonomy (NCBI): domain Eukaryota; kingdom Metazoa; phylum Chordata; order Ceratodontiformes; family Protopteridae; genus Protopterus; species Protopterus annectens. The sequence continues at coordinate 443,633,591 of NC_056738.1, forward strand.
TTAAAAAATAAAGCCAAGCACTTCATTTAACAAACGAGTTTATTTCATGACAAAAACTAATGGACACGATAGTAGTTAGTATTTAGAGATCTTTGTTGGCTAAGGCTTCAAACATTCTAGGAAAGAAGCTGGATTTGATGGAAAACCAAGTGCCAAACTGGTCTTAGCAGAACTTAGAAATTTATGATTAGTATCTACAGTATTACAGGTCATTGGAAAAAAGTCACAAACTATATGGCCATGCACTCCAGAAGTGGATAAACAGAAGCATCATGTTTGGCTGAAAGCACCCATCATTTCTGGTGTAAAACTTAAAATTAGTATGCGGCATATAAAATAAAAAAGTGCAATTTTTCATAACTGATGTCTAACGGCTTAAGGAAGGAATACTGTACTTAGACATCATTTTGTAAACACAACAGGAGTGCAACAAAGCTACAGTTTATTCTGTGTCACTTATGACTCTGCTTACATTTGCAGCCTAATGGCAAATAAAAACATTATTAGTGGGCATTCAAATAGACAACAGTGTGTTCTTGGTCTGATAAACATTTTGCTATAGTAAGTTAGGAATGAAAAATGCCTGCATCCTAGTACTTCTAAAACAAAGTTCTCTGCTGATCAAAGGATTCGCCTTTCTGACATTATTAGCTAAGCGATAAAAATTTAATTCAGAACATTATTTTCATAGAATACCTTTAACCAAAACCAGGTTTCTCATCTTGTAAGATTTAAAGTAACGAATGACAGGTTTTGTCTTGCTTAGTGAAAGTACAGCTTTGACTCTTGTATGAACACCATTAAAAATGTTACATTGTAATTAGAGGAGGCAACAACTTTCAATGGCAAGCACCACCAAGTATCGGTATAGCAGGAAAACACAAGACAATAGCTACAGACAAGTCTGATGAGAGTGTCCTTATTAGTGCTAAAGTTGAGATCTGCATTCTGGTGCATAACAGGGACAAGAAACCAGAATTTTCACTTTGGGGAGCTTCCTCAGTTATAAGGCTTCACATCTTGAGTTTATCAAAGACTCCTCTGTATAATGGGTATAATATTTTAATATACTACAGCAAGAAGCAATCATTCATAATTTACCCACTCTGGGGGTCAGGGTAGGATAGTTCTCATCTGGTCATGGATGCATAATATGAATGATCAAACTTTTTATTCACTTGGGGTGAGGGCTTTAAACAGTATAATCACCCCATAATGCCCCCCATTGTGCAATAATTATATCAGGATGTAGATATTTCATTATTTTACTGATTGATAAAAAACCCATATACAAAGGGATTTAAGCCATCCCTGCTACAAATAAGATATGAATTATCTAAACAATCCACCATTCTGCAATGGTATTATGAAAGGAGTATTTTAAAAATAGATATATTACCATTAAAATAATGGTTCTCTACAATATGGACTGCATTGCTTTTTGTCCCTGTTAGAATGAATACAAATCAGAGATGGTTGGTGGTATGCTGGGCACATGCCCACATACATATATGGGGATATACTAGCACTACAAAAGCTGCCATATGGCTTTACAAAGTGGAGGAACTTTATCTTTTTTTTTTTTTGGGTCACAGTATAGAGATTTAACCCACAAGGCATGCACATTTTAAAATTACAACTTTGAAGTTCAGACTACAAATTAAAAATCCAGGTCTGATTTCTAATACTATGGCAATCATACTGAAAACTCTGTGGGCTATATCAGTTATGCAGCATTCATCACCCTCAAATAAACATGCCACAGTTCTATGCTTGCAACTCTCTGTGGGCTATATCAGTTATGCAGCATTCATCACCCTCAAATAAACATGCCACAGTTCTGTGCCTGCAACTCTCAAGTCTTGTCTCATCACACTTAACATTTTAAATCCAACTCAATACTCCTACATTGTACCCCACTAGATTGTAAAGCAGCACTCGATTCCCTGATCCCAAACACAATGCAGAGAAGAAAGTGACCATAAACAGATTAGAATAGCACCTTCCTTCTCCATCAGCAGAACAGCTAGAATAAATACGACTGTGTTTTCTTCCTTAATAGTTCATTTTCATTTTAAAAGGAGAATAAAATATTTGTCTTTTGCTCTATCATGGATATTAGATGTGTTAAATTATAATTTTTGAATTCACCTCCTTCAGTTTGCTTTTCATTATATGATTTTTGCCCTATATTTTTGGTCTGTTCCTCATACAGATTGCATCTTTCCGGCAAATCACTGAGGAATGAAGTCACTAAAATGACAGACATTTGAGTTTCAGATTTCATATCCTTCAGAAAACTGGATGCTAATGCAAAACCTGGTGTTCTTAAACTTTCCCTGATTTTGGGCCTTTGCCTTCCCCCCACGCAATTTTTTGGTGTGGCCTGAATTGTGCTGCTATTAAGGTATGCCACAAAGGCTTCATCATTACTTGTTTTTAACCTTATTATTTTTCACACAAAAAAAGTCTAGGTCAGCTGTCTTATAGATCAAACACATCCATTTCTCTGTTCACAACATTTACAACCGGCTCCTCTAAGCCATTATTAAGGAATGTTGTATACATACAAAACTAATGAAGGTCACAAGTTTTTAGATCTTAAACATGTATTTCATGTTGTTTTTCCACCCACTAAAATGCAATGACATTAACTCCCATCCAGCACTTAACAATATTCTATTAACCTCTACAGAGCAGCGAGTGCAATAGCAGCATAACAAGGTCTCAAAATGTACATCTTAATGCTTGGTGTTTTAGGTCATTCATCTATAATGCTTTTTAAATTGTAGTTACTGAAAATCTGTCAAAAAACATTTTATTTCAAATGCAAAATGGATTGATTTTGTCATTTTGCTTATCCAAATGACAGCAATAAATGTGCTGTGTGACTACAGCAATTATAGTAGCTACTTGCCCTCTAGCTCTGAGACACATCAGTCTCATTTAATTGCCCCCCCACTTCCCCTTACTAATGTATGCTAGCCCTAACCCTGCCCCAACTTCAACTTGATACCTTAACTGAGAAAAACTCTTTCCATAACATTACCACTGTGCAAGACATTCAGACACACAATCATACACGCAAAAACCTAAATCTATCCCCTTATTTAGCCCCTACTGACACTGAACTACAAACACGTGCTCATGCACACACACATGCACATGTACACGCACGCACACACACACACACACACACACACACACACACACACACATACATACATACACTTACTCACCCTCACACATTACATCCAACTTCATTCAGCATCTCTAGCCCTGACAAAATGCCCTACCAATTTACCAAACACTAAACTCTGCAAAGTATTTGACATTTCAATCAAATAAAATGTAGCTCATTTATATTAAACAAAATAAAAGGTAACCCATACATATGTGTGTGCGCATATATATATATATATATATATATATATATATATATATATATATATATATATATATATATATATATATATATACACACAGTGTGTGTGTGTGTGTGTATAGAGAGAGAGAGAGAATACACACACACACACACACACACACACACACACACACACACACACACACACACACACACACACACACACACACACACATGTGAAGTACCTCATACGGGGTGGTGTAGGTAGCCTTGGCCCCTGCAAAAACTGCTTTTGTGTTTTTGCAAAGATTTGTGTAGTTGAATTGGTATGTCTAGGAGATGGGAGATGGGAGACGGGGATTAGTAGAAGAATACAATATGCACACTAGTCCACCAGCCTTCCCTGCTGCGTTTATAGCATGAAGGTCACTGGAGAGTCAGTGGTTCTTTTCAGTTTTGCAACAGTTACTGTCCCCCATCCCATCCGTGTAGTAATTTCTTTTGCTCAGTTACTGTCCCCATCCCATACGTGTAGTAATTTATTTTGCTCAGTTAACTCCCTGCTTCAGTTTTGAATGTTGTTTGGGGCAGAATATAAACTGCCATATTATAAATAATTTGTCCAGTTTGGCAGCATTTATTCTCACTTTTTCTACAGCTAGTTTTCTATGTGAGGCGGTTATGCACAGGGGCTCATCAACAAACAGACTTGCCTCTTCCTTTCAGGCTCACAATGAAGCAGTGTTAGCACCAGCCCCAGTAACAGCCCCAGAATTATATCACCAATATCATGTCTTCATTTTTCTGAACTCCATTTAGTGCACCTCTCAGTGGCGGAGGTCAAGCCAGCTTACTGCTCACTAATCACTTAGGTTCTCCAGTGCCAAAAATACATTGCTGAAATAGACCACATTCAACAAGCACATGCCGCAGCTACCAAGTTATGCATTTGGCATGACCTTCCTGTTAATGTATGCTGTCTCATTACTTGTGCGATTAGATTTCTACACATTTCATTTTCTCATTACCCTCTTATTTCCATTTAGGGTAATGTTCCATCTAAGAATGGGTGGAAGACAGAAACATTCCCAAATAGATCAACAGACCACTGTAGGATTTGCCAACATATCCCATACAAACTTACAGTCAATTTAGAATTAGCTATTTACCTACAGGACATTTTTGGGATCTGGGATGACAGCAGAAAACACAGTGAAAGCCCTTGGAGATACAGTCTGTACAGACTCCACAGAAAAGTAGATGTAACCAAGAAATGAATTGGAGAACCAAATACTGCAATCTAGCATCACTAACCACTGTGGCAGTCCTCCTAGGCTTCCTGCTAAACACGTCTTCCTTTAAACACGTACTTCATACTTATTCTTTCAAACAAGGTTAAACAAGAAGTCCAACAGCTTCCAGCTTTTGTATTGCTCTTAACTTTTGTACAAGGTGGGGTAGGAATCACACTTGCCTTCTTCCAGTTAATTAGAAATAATCTATTCCCATGGATTAATAAAAATATTGATCAATTAATATTTAAAGTGCCTCCCTGTGTTTGTCAGTGCACAGTTTTTTTTTTTTTTTTTTTTTAAAATCAGACTGAAAACAAAATGATGGACTTGATTTTCTATGCAGCCTGCTTTCCTGGACGGAGCTTCAACTTTACATGGCCACACTTAATATAATCTAATTCCGAGTTTAATGCACCTTACGGAAGGTAAACAAAAAAAAACCAGGGTTAATGAGTTGAAAAGTTTTTTAATTTTTAATTGATTAATTATTTATTGGTAAGGGTATATAAAAAGGAAGGTATGGGGTTTGTGTTATCTGATGAAGTGGTGTGACGAAAACGAACTGGTTGTGTGTCAGCGTTAATCCTGTCTCTTGTGCTGTGGCTTGCTGTGCTGCAATAAACTGTATCCGTGGTGGAAACTGCTATTCTGTGCTCTTTTTTGTTTATTGGTTTTGGACTGAGCACTTTTCCTCTTGAACTTGTTTACCTTAGGGAAGGTGCAAACAATGTCTGGAGCAATGCCTTTAGATGAATGGGCATTTTGGCAAACTGCTATTTCAGTATCTGGACACAAATTAACTGGCATGCACCTATTACTAATCTGAACATTCCAGGTGAATCCCATAAGGTTCCACTGTCTTCTGCATCTTTACATTTTATGCTTTCTGGACCTTTACCTCTATGAAATTGCTGTAATAAGCAGTCTTCTCAAGCACAGAACTGTCGGGTTTGGATAAACATATTTTCTTTATGAACAGAAAAAAAATAAATCAGGTCTGCATTTTCATTCATTCAATTACCATTCATGAATTACTATTTCTATTTTGTAAGTCTTCTAATTAAGTAGAAGAGATGTTGTATCCCTTCCTATAAGCCAACTCACTTTTTGTCTACTCATATCTTTAAATGGGCCAATTAAAACTTTTCTGGGATGCTAGGGCCATTGTCTACAAACTGGCTGAACAGACTGGAAGAATCAATGTTAAATTACACAAATGATATCAAAGAATGCTGGGACTATCATACAGTATTTTTATATTCAGGAAACACAAGACAGATAGACACATACTTTCCAAAGGTAGGCCATATTGCCATAGAGTTAGTAAACATTTAAAAACGAAGGTTCCAGAAGGTACAGATAAATAACATTAAGATGGAATGGTGACATTCTGAGTGGCATAGTAATGCAGCAGTTTGTCCTGCTATCACAGCCCTTTGCTCTCTGGTTTGGTCTCTAGCCGTGGCACCTGCTATATAGATTCTGCTTGTCCTGTACCCTTGCAGGTTTTTAATTAGGAGCTCCAATTTTCTACAACATTCCCAAAATACAGCATCATGTAAATTAGCGAAGCACTAGACTAAACACTTATCTAAGTATATATCTCATGACGAACTGGTGTCCCAATCATGACCGGGGGCTCTTCTTTACAACCCACCCACTGTTTGCTAGGACAATTTCAACCTCTTTCACAGCACTGAACAGGATTAAGAGGGTATCCAAGAAAAAAAAAATGCATGAACACCTTCTAGTAAGTTGCTACCTCACTGCAATACAAAAGCAAATTGTAGCAGAGAAGATATTTATTGGGAGAGTTCAAGTACAGATAAGATAGATACAACCAACTTTTAAAGAATGGTGACATAATTAAACATATAGCTTTCATACGCAGATTAAATACCATTGCTAAAGAACTCAGAACATTGAGATTTTTAAGCAGTGTTAATATTATTTAGAATGTTAAAAATAGAAAAAGAGCAATATCAATCTGCCTTTCTTAGACACTGTAGCTGCACATTATTAGCAGGTTACAATCTATACATTTAAAACTTTATGTTACTTAGAGGAACTTTTGAAGCTAAAAAACAAAAATAAATCAGTGATGACCATAAAGGATTAACAGCAGGATGGTGAGAAATTGCTGGACACCATTGCTGTCAAAAGTAAAATGTTGTTGACAGGTTATGTTGACTCTGAAAGGAAGATGCAGAAAATCTATTGTACAGAAGTTCCAGTGTTAATACAATTTACATTTTTTTTGTTGTTGTTGTGAAACACTAAAGCTGTACGCATGCTTCTGTGAAGATTTATAAAACAAAGTTTGGTAACATCAGTGAAGACATTTTAAGTTTTTTGATACTGGAACCATTTTGCTTGCATATTTTATGGTGTTAGCAAAAACAAGATAATAGTGACCATTAAAACTATGCACTTAAGCACAAAACTATTATCTGCATGGAGATGGGCAGTCAAAAGCAATGACTTTTTGAATCAATGAACAGATACTAGTTGTCCTAATTCCTTGCAGGCAGGAGTAAAGTGGGGTGACATAAGGCTCCCAGAGTACACTATAATTTTCATGTAAAGCATAAGCATTAGCACATTACAAGACTAACACTGATGTCCACCATTATGGTGTAGACAGAGTAGTAACTGCATGCTCTTTTTCAGACTACTGTCCTTAATTCGAGTCTGCTTTTAAATGTGAACAGTTTCATGTACAGTTTTCGGATGTTGACATTGGTCAGAATTTAACTAGTGCTTCTAATGATGTAAAGAGATCTGATGCACAGACCACTGATAACATGACTGTGTGTACCTGCCCAACAGACACTACTGATTTATTGCTGCCTGCATCTACACAAGGCCCTTTTCAGTGGACAAATTGGACAATCTGAAGACCCCAAAGTGGTCCAACATTTAACATGGAAAAGGGAAGGGGAAGAATCGCAAAAATAATTAACTTTTTTTACACTAACATTTTAAATCTTAGCAGTATTAAATTAAACAGCAGCACCCTGTCATCGTTTCAGAAAGGTTTTTCATTTATGCCTGCTTGTTCTATTCATATTACCAAAGTGCTAATAGAATTTAAGCTTTTAAGAAAGCTTAATTTACAGTACTTTATGCATAATGTATTGACATCTAGATCGTTGAATAAAAAGATAAAAAAATGTAGTACTTACAATCCACCTTTGATTGACACTCTTCAAGCTTTTCAGAATATTTGCGAACACAATATCAGAGTCAAGCTGAATCGGAATTTACAATACAACAATCTTTCAACTGATGAAAGAGCTGCTTTAAATTGTTTGATGAAAAATAAGGATATCAGGGTCATCAGTGTGCCACTCAAACACAGCCAATAAGGCAAAACAACATACCCAACACACTAGTCATAGGTGACTCTATAGTCAGGCACACTGATGTCCCACTCACCAGGCTAAACAAGAAGAAGGTTACTGTCAGCTGCCTGTCGGGTGCCAGGATCCACCACATAACCCATGCACTCAGGTCACTCCACAACAAGTACAAATATGACTCTGTCATTGTCCATGTTGGTGTGAATGACCTGAGACATACCTCCCTGGACTACATGAAAAGAGACATGGAAGAGCTCTCCGATCTTGTAGCCCAGGCAGGTATGACCCTAGCCCTGAGTAGCATTCTGCCATCGCCCAGAATGATACCGCAGTACAAGGACAAAATGATTGACTTCAACAATTGTCTAAGCTTCTGGTGTCATTCTAAGGGGATCCAGTATCTGTCTGCTTGGGATGACATGGTCAACAGACCACGATGCTTTGCCACAGATGGCCTGCACCTGTCACCCTGGGATTCCGGATACTGGCTAAGGCTCTTGCTGCCCCTATAGTGCCTTTTTTAGGCAGGGTTCAAGTAACAAATTCACCACCATAACAGGAACAAGCAAGCAAAAACTGAGGGTAATGCTACTCAATGCTAGAAGTCTAAATTTCAAAATGCACTCACTCGAGGCACTCCTTAAAATGGAGAACATCAATATCTGTGCAGTGACTGAGACCTGGTTCAAGACTCCAGAGAGTACCACTGCACTACCAGGCTAGAACTCATACCACACTTTTCGGCCATGTAACCTGGACTGAAACACCAAAGGTGGGGGTGTGTCCATATTCATTAAGGATATCCACATCTCCAGGCTAGTTGCTCAGCATAATGCATCCGAGGTTATCCAAGTGCAACTAACTCTTGGCAAAACTGCAATCCAAATTGTAGCTTGCTACAGATCCCCCACCATGCCCCAGGATTCCCACTCCTCTTTTCTTGATTTCCTGGAAAATATTAGAGTTCAACCAAACACTCTAATAATGGGGACTTCAACTACCCCACCATTAACTGGGAAAACTACTCATGTACCAACTCAATAGCGCAACGCTTTCTGGAATTCATAAACTCCAATGCCCTAGATCAACTTATCCACACCCCCACCAGGGGCAACAATATCCTAGACCTAGTCATTACCAAGATGAGTGACCAGTATTCCACACCTGAAGTCAACTCCTCGTTGGTCCGATTCGACCATAAGCTAATCACCCTTGATATCCACATCCTACCCCCACCCCCCATTAAGGAAACCACAGTAAAAAATTTCTCCAAAGCCAACTTCATGCGTCTTAAGACAGAAGTAGTGAACTTCATGACACCCATGCAGATGGACAATACAGTTACAACTGCCGAATCCTACACAAATGCACTCTGTAAAAAAAACTTACATGAGTGCATGGATCGTGCTATCCCACACAGAACCAAGACGCTATCCTCCAAAAAAAGGAAGTCAATCTGGTGGTCCCCTGCCATAAACAAACTGTACAACAGAAGGAAGAAACTGTTGCAAAAGAGAGTAAAATCCCATGAGTGGAGGAGCTCCCTGGTCAGCCTCAGTAAGAAGCTGAGATCCCTTATAAGATCCTCCAAAGCTGGCTACAAAAATAAAATCGCCACTAATTCCAAAGACAACCACAAAGCATTTTATAGCTATGTCAAGAATCTCAATGGCAACACCCAGATCTGCTCTGAGTTACAGCACAAAGGCACGAAAATTACAGAACCAACTGATATTGCCAACATCCTGGCAGATAGGTTCAGTGCTAACTTTAGCCCCCTTGCCCTAAAGGGCCCATATCTATACAGGAAGAATGCAGAGTCCCTGTAATCACAACTACGCAGGTGAAAGCTGCACTCTCTAAAGCCAAAAACACAGCATCCATGGGACCGGACAACATCCCAGGCTGCGTTTTACACAAACTTCAGAATGAACTGGCTCCTCACTTAAGCACCATGTTCAATAATAATAGCCTCGCATCAGGCTTTGTGCCCACTGAATGGTGCACAGCAACAGTTATCCCACTCCACAAAGGGGGAGCCACCACTGATCCCGGGAACTATAGACCTATTAGCCTGACGAGCGTGGTCTGCAAGGCCATGGAACATATCATCATGGAACTCATAAACAAAGACATTGATAACCTCCAAACTCTGGATCCCAACCAGTTCGGGTTTGTGAAAGGCAGATCATGCCTCCTGAACCTGATCGACTTCTTTGAGGCAGTCACCAAAGCCGTAGATGAGGGTAAGGTGGTTCACACAGCCTATCTTGACCTCGCCAAGGCTTTCAACACCATCCCCCATTCTGGAATTATAGCTAAACTCAATAAACTAGGCATAAATCCCTACGTCACAAGATGGGTTGCCAACTGGCTCACTGACAGAACCCACACTGTAAAAGTTGCAGACTCCAAATCTGACCTCAAAGCAGTGACAAGTGGAGTACCACAGGGTTCCGTCCTGGGACTGCTCCTGTTTGGTATCTACTTCTCTGAAGTACAGGCTAACACAGAAGGCCTCTGGCTAATGAAGTTTGCAGATGACTGCAAACTAGGAGCCATAGTCAAGTCCCCAAATGATGTGAACATCCTACAGAAGGGCCTCTCTGAGACAGATGCCTGGTGTCAGAGCCATGGCCTCAAGCTCAATGCCAAAAGTGCAATGTCATCCCCTTTGGTAAAAACTCTTTACCCATGAACTACCACATTGGCAGCAATCTACTTAACACCGAATGCGTGATAAGAGACCTTGGGACCCAGGTGGACAGTAGTCTCTCCTTTGATAGTCACATCACCACAGTAGTCAGGAAGTCCTTTTACATGGCACACCTCATCATAAAAGGGTTCTCATCCAGGAAAAAAAAAAAAGAGGTCATCGTTCCCCTCTACTCGACACTCATTAGACCCATTATAGAGTACAATGCCCCTTTTGGAATGTACCTCACAAGACATCTGCAGCAGCTGGAAAGGCCACAGAAGTACCTCAAAAAGAGGATTACTGGACTCAAACAAGTGCCCTACACTGACCGTTTCAAATAACTCCAGCTTTACTTCATAGCATATCACCTACTCCGAGGTGATCTCTGCCGAACATATAAAGCTGTGACAAACCCAGAGCTGTTGGACATGCTACACCTAAAGAAATCCCAATCCCTCAGAGCTACACACTCTAGGGACCTAAACCTTGTCACCACAATAAACAGGACATGCTGGAGGGATAGATTCCTATCCCAGAGACTTCCCATACTCTGGAACAGTCTGCCCATCTATGTCAAGCAAAGTTCTTCATTAGCACTCTTCAAGAAAAATCTTGATGAGTGGATGGGAAATAGGAAATACACCCCGGGGATCACTTCTGTGTCTCTGCTCGACAGAGGCAGAGGAAAATAACTTTCTTGGGTGGCGTAAGCCAGGGAACCTTGTTGGCTAGGCTTACGTAGGCCCTTGGGCCAATAGCCTAGTACCTACCTATGAACCTATGAAAGTAGACAAGAGTGGCTTGCTGGTGACCATGAGTACCTCTGATTACACTGCTGCCATAAATCTACCAAATGAGGAGTCATGTTATAAGGTTGTTTCCTGTGATTTCATCCGTAGCAACCTTTCTACAATGGACAACACATTATATGATTTATTTTGTCACGGTGCATTGGACTATCAGACTTATTGCCTTTTGCATGTAGAATTTCCAAAAATGGCTGTGCTTTTTGGAATTTCTAATGTTCACAACATCCAAAACTTTTAGATCAATTGTGTCTGCTGCATCTTTGAAGACTGATCTTATTTCTGTATGGCTGGATAAGATTTTGAACCATGTGGTGTAAGCTTCTCAGTTTTATCTCCACGAGTCATGGTATTTGTTAGAGTTATTAGGGAATTTTAGAGTTCCTAAGATTCCCTTTTATTTTGCTTCACTTGACGTAGCTTACTTGTACACTTCCATCAATCAGGAGATTGGCACTGATTATCTGAGAGAATATTTGGACAGTGTTACCACTTTTACTAGCCATAAAGTTAATACCATCTGTATCCTTATGGAATTCATTCTGGACAACAATTTTTTTTTAGTTTTGATGAGAGATTATTGAAGCAAATTTCTGGTGCTGCTGTGGGGGTTAGGGTGGCCCGTTTGCTAATTTGTTCATGGGGATGTGGGAACAAAAATTTGTTGTTCAGTACCCTAATTCAGAGAAGCTCTTGTTCTAGACATTACATAGTTGACCTTTTTATACTTTGTGGGAGGGCAACTATGCAGAGTTTACCTCCTTTGTAAATGTCTTGAATGAAAGTACTAACTTTCAGAAGCTTAACATTGGCAGCTTTGGTAGCAGTATTAACTTTTTGGATATTCAGTTAACTTTCGATTATGCTAATGAGGTATTTGTTATGCAAATTTTTAGGAAGTCTACATTCATCAGTCAGTATATGCAGAGAGACAGCTTGCATCCAATGCTTATGAAATGTGGTGGTGTCAAAGGGCAACTCATATGGTTGAGCAGGTTCACCTCTGAATACTGTATTTTTCTGAGTGAATTATCTAAGTTACGCAGTGGGTTTTTTTTTTATTGATAGAGGTTATGGCATGCATTAGCTCAAAACATATAGGAAGAGATTATTTATTTTTTCATCTGAAGTTAGTGGTCAGTTAGTGGTCCCATGCCTCTGGAAGTGAATGCTGAGAGAGTAAGAATTTTGTCTCAGCTTTTCTTTTGACAGTTTGTAAAGACGTGGGTTATTGAGAACTGCATCATTGCAACTGGAAGGTGCTTATGGCCAATGTAGATCTGATCAACATTATTGGGACCAAGCTTGATTTGATCTTTAAGAAATCCCAATGCCTTAAGTCCATTTTGGAAAAAAGTGCAGCCACCTCTACAATGAAGAAAACTAGTTTAGCATATGGCACAGAGTTGTGGGCACTGTAAACAATGCAGATACATTGTTAATTCATCTTCCTTAGAGGTCAAATCTTGTGGCCATTTATTTTGGGCCAAACAAATGTATGACTGTCGCTACAACTGTATTGTGTACACTGCTAATTCATGTCAGAGCTATTTTTTTATAGGCAAAGCTATTAGAAGACTCAACAGAAGAATTTATGAGCATTGTTTGGCCATTAAAAAGAAAGACTTTCCATGGCCAAGCTTGCTGTGTGTTGTACAAACTTTCAAAAGTTTACTTTTGCAAATATTGGATTCGGTTAACAGTACTGGGTTTGTTGGGAGACTTTAAAACTTTGCTAGACTACAAAGAAACAGCCTGGCAGATCAGACATAGTGCAGATCAGAAGCCTGGCCTTAACAAATCGATTAATATTAAATGTTTTTTGCTGCTTCACAAGTATACCTGAATAATCAACATTTAAATTTTAATTTTTGTTTTATGTTTGTTAGTTGATAAATTAAAGGAATATGCACTAAATATTATAAGTGTGATGTAAGCCGTTGCCAATTTCTATTGGTCTGATTGAATCAATACCATTTAAATAACCCTCAAAAAGTTGAAATGATCCAGTTTAGAGTTTTTCTGATGAAGTTCTAATGAAATTAAAGAACAAAAGTGCTTAAAGAATAGCACGCTTGTCTGTGGATATTTCTCTCTGCCGGTGGAGTCTTCAGGTTTTATTTTTAAGTTGGTGGTGCAGAGTTTTTATAATTTTTTTTTTGTACAGTAATCACAGACTCCAGATAAACCATTTGAGTGAGAAGGCTACCAACACCATAGTATAATTAACGTACAATGCTGTGAGCATGTACAGATATGCAACATATTAGGCATGTATATGAAGACAATTTGCTGTTACTTTAGATGTGCAGGAGCAGGCTCAGTGGGTAACATACACCTCATGCCCATTTGATAAACCAGCTTTTATTTTGTTTAATGTCTTTCATTTGCTTACTAGACTGCAGCTAAAATAAACGCTTTGAAAGTAAAATATTTGCCATTTGTTTTATTAAGTTTAATTATGGCTTTGTGTTTTAAATTATTGATTTTTTGCATGTATATTTCACAATTATATTTTACCATCTCTAAACTGACCATACTTCATGTCATTACTGCTCAATGCTTCGTGTGCAGTTTAATAAATGCAGTGCTTTGCCTTCATTTTTTTTGGCAAAAATGTTCAACATGTGGTGTGGAAATTGAAATAAATGTAAAAAATTAATTAAAAATAGATTTAGTCTGGGATTCAGAAACAGTTATTACATTGTGCTATGTGAAATAGTGCAATTTGCAGTGATGTGTAGTGTGGGGGTAATTCAGAGACTGGGTAGTACAACTATGTTACGCAGGGAAATAGAACTGCAGTCAGCACCATATGCAATGATTATGTAATGACATGCAAATAAGTGATAATGTGGAATGGAGACCAACTGCAAATATAAATGAGAGAGTAAACATGACAGCATGATACAGGCATTCAATGATGCAACTCATTTCTCTGAAGTTTTGGGCCATTTTTTATATACTTTTTTGCCTAAGTACAGTGGCCTAAGGACCCAACCTGGGTCAATACCTGCCCTGTAGGGAATACAAACAGGGTAGACAGAGGAAAGGCAGCCATATGAAGTTTTGGACCTGATGCAGGCTGTTAAGTATCATTCCACTGACCTGAACAGGTGCCTGTTCTTCCCATCCCTATAATCTTGACCTTTGCATGTCCTCAAACTATGTTGTCCAGTATTCCAAGCAGTGTGGCATCATCTCTACTATGGCACTGGTGGCATCCATATGTGGCTGGATTACTGATCATTGATTTATGTCATTGTGACACCCAGTTTGGGAATCAAATGGAAAACATGGCATCACCTACTGATACTTTGCTCAAGTGTTTTTTTTTCATGCTCTGTGCTTACTGCAAGTGTGCGATATGGTATCTCTGAACCTTGTGTTGGGCTGATGGGCATGTCACACTCTTCACTTCCTAGTAAAAGGACACATTCCATAGATGAAATAGCTGTGATAATGGATGTGGGTGGAAGGGTGCTCACCACAGTAATCGTTACTGAGAGAGTGGTATTGTGCCAGGAAGAGGATACCATCATCCTCAGGCTCAGATGCTATACTGACATCAGGCATGACCTGTTCCGTTGAGACTGACCCTGTGGAGGGACACAGGTGAAACACCAGCGTATGTACAACTAATGTGAAAATTTCACACCTCAGTGCTCAGATCACAATGAAAATGAATACAAAGGTACCTTTGGATGAATGCTGCAATGCCTGCTTCCCAGTCATGCCTCTAAGGGACACATGGTGATATTTATTGTCAAAATGCTCATGCCAGTAGTCTGCCACAAGACAATGCTACTGTCTTAAGTAATAGCAAAATGGTGTATGCTCGACAAAGACCCATAATGTTGCAACCATTCCTGCCCCACATCCAGGCTTCCACTTGGTATTATATTATATTATAGCATCATCACACTGTTCACAGGTACAAATTTATCCTCTGTCAGGGGTATGGTCTCTGATGGTGGACATAAACTTGGGGTGGACATAAACTTGGGGCCATCCTATTACTTGCAATGGCTTTGGCTTTCATATGGAGAAAATGCAGCATTATTATGGTAACCATGCTGCAGACCTGTACTGCCCACCAATGGCATTTGCATTTGTAATACAGGTCCTGCCACATATGCTCTTGAAAGGCCCTGTCTGCATTTAGTATGCACCTCTTACGTGCATGTACAGCCTGCAGTAATAACTTTTGTCTATCTACCTTTGTCTCTGGCAAGGAGAACTTTGCAAACCACTAATGCTGTTTCAATGTCATCAACATTCTAGGACATGGGAATATGCATCTATGATCAGTGTCAAGACATACATCTACCATCGGCTGCACCACTCTGCCAACCCTGTGACAGAAGTGGCTGCATCAGTGGCATGACTGCTATACACCTTTCACAAACATCTGTAAAGCAGCCCATTTGGGATATCCTAGGGAAAGGATATGGAATAACATGTTCCCCAGGATTTGTTTATATGTACATGCATCCCCGCAGGCTGCACTGGCACAGGTGTCACAGAACACATCCATAGCCTGCACCATTTACCATATGTGCCAGCTCCACCTCACTCCCCTCTCTCTCTGGGTAGGCCAACTGCACTGCTAACGTAGTGAGCATGCAGTCAGATGCATCCCTCAGAATTCCTAATCAGCATGGGTACACAAGCATTCAGACATGGAGATACTGCTGGCAGGACCTGGGTCTTGCATACTCATATTTCCTATTTCTATGTTATTTATCCCACTGTCTGCAATATGCTGTTGAGCAAACGATCAAATAAAAGGTAAATACATCCATTCTGCATCCCCATCTCTCCCTGGCCCATGTAGCCCTAGCACATCAGCTTCAAAACACCGGGTAGAACACTAAATTTCTGTTAAAAATCTGCTTGCTAAACTGCAGCACAACTGATAGCTTGATAAGCACTGCAACAGCAATGGTGCCTTTTATCATATTACACAGCTTGCAGTACAGTAAATTAAGATAGTGAAGCAATTTTGATGAAATGCACATGTAGCACAGTGCATTAGTAGCTCCTAAGTGTGGCACAGGGCTGGTTCCTGCTTGTGAACAGGCATAATATGCTGAGATGCATTTTGCGCACACTTGTGCAATTCAGTTACACCCACATCTTATGGGCTTCTGCAACCAAGTTAATGGCCTACAGGGGAGTAATGGCATGACAGTGCTGTGATTCCTACAACTCACCATTGCTTAGAGTTTTGTTTTGCTTTATGTGCATATTTTATATAAACATATATAAAATTGTACACAACCTAAATCTGGTACTGTTATTCCTACAGCCATCTATTCATGATGGTGCCTCCATATTGCAAGATGGACTACCTTGGGTAAAACATTGCAATTACAGGTGTAGGTGTACACGATACATTACTGGTTGATATTATCCTGGGCCTCATACTTTTAAATTCGCTATCTGGGTGATGCACACTGCACTTGTCAGAACTGTCACACTGACTGAATGTCCATGCCTGTGTTCGTTACACCATGCCTACTATAAGCATGCAAATGATGGGATGTTGTATAGAGATGCTCTTGGTTTCTGTCCTTTGGATTAGAACATTAAACTGAAGCCTCATCTGCCAGATCTGGTGATATAAAAGACCCACTGCTGTTACTGAAAAAATAGGGGTCCTTTATTTCACACAACACAGAAAAGTTACATATTTACAGGCATATACATATACAATTCTACTTTTTTTCTCTATTTATCATTTTAGGACATTCTGTTTAGCCACAGTGGTGCAGCGGTAGCGTTGTTGCCTCACAACAAGAGGTTCTCCTGTCCGATTCTCAGCTGGAGCGCCTTCTGTGTGGAGTCTGCATGTCCTCCCCGCGCGGTCGATTGGCTTTCGAAAGACATGCGTAGAATGGGCGTGCCTTCGCTGAAGGTTGGATGTCGAGCTGGCACCTCAGCACCCGTAAAAAAATCTACTGCCAATCATTAGCAGACCGAAGTTCCGCTGTGGCGACCCCTAACTGTGAAAAGCCGAAAGAAGAAGATCATTTTAGGACATTCTCATTATTATTCTTCCATAACTGACCCCCACTCCTTCTTCCACAACCATGATGTATTTTGTTGCAATCTATTTGCTAAAATCCATTTCTTGTTAAATGAAATTTCAGTCTTTCATTCCAAATAACCCATATTGCATTGATTTTATCTACCATTCTCATGTAGTCTTTTTTTTGTTCTAAGAATATCCATACATAATCTTTCATATCTATATTGTTTATGCCATTAATATTTTCAAAAACAAATTCTTCACACAACTTTTTCTAGAGTTTTACCACTCTTTTTTTAATGCAACAGAAAAAAAACATGCTTTGTTGCCTCTCTCAAGTTTCCTTTCATAGGGCACAGTCCCCTTTACTGGTAACTTATCTATTACCAGTTCCATAGGACATCAAACACTATCTTGGTACACAACTTTTTCCTTACTTTAATGGCTTTAACAATTTCTTCTAGTAAAATGTTCCTATGGATTTACATACTACTATCGTTTCATTACATTATTATAGAGAAAACTAAAAGGATGTGGTATATCAATTTTTAAATTTCCAGGTTAATATTTTTTCCTGATGATCTTTAATGTCATAATTTACATACTCTTTTTCTCCTCACATCCCAGGATGTTTTATATTTGTATTTAAACATTCTCACTATTAATTTATCATGCTCTTCTATTACCCACTTTATAGTCTATACATATTTACCCACTTAATATTCTATACATGTTTAAAGTAGTAGAATAAACAACTAGATTTAGTAGCCCATTTAGTAGCCCCCAATACCCCTTCATCTTCTGTCATATAAAACACACTTCTTTTAACTGGGCTTAAGATTGAGCACAATATGAAAGAAAACACTAATTGCACAATTTTCTTTACAGATTTTTCTGGGATCATATGAATATTTGATATATATTATATATACATACATAATATATATGTATATATATATATATATATATATATATATATATATATATATATATACAATTTTCCCATTAATGCAGAATTCACCAGATGAACCTTTTTCTTAAATGCTACTCTACATGTCTTCCACAGTAGACGTATTTCATTTCTTTTATCAAACTCTCCCATTGCATCATTTTTCACTAAATTGTGTTCCTAGCAAAGGCCCTTCATTCATTGAGAAATACAACCCCCCCCTCCAATTTTCACATCAGCCAAACCCCTACCTTTGTCTTAATTCAGGGTCATTTCCATTTCTGTTAAACATCCATTCAGGCAAACCAACACTTCCCTCATCCAGATTTTGTTTTTAGTAACTACAACTGTATTGTGTGCATATGTCAAAACTGCTGGACTCACCACCTCCTTTTGAATCACATATCTTGCATCTTTCATTAAGCTGCTTCACTCCCTGTTGCATTCATTACCAACACAAACAATGTGCCAGTCATGGAACATCCTTGCTTTATACACTTCATGCATATTTCTTTACTCAGCCACCCATTCACTAACAATCTCACTCTTATTTTGATATGCTGACATACACACTATCCTATTTCTACTACCTATTCCATACTTCTCCATGACATCCCACAAAACAGCACGTCTTACTGTATCAAATACCTTGCTGATGTCATCTAGCATAAGTTTCACATCCTCACTTTTACTAATTAGTTGTGAGAAATTGTGGATGCTATAACCATTCTTGACATCCATTCCCTTTTATACCTTATATATTGTTTCATAATATCCCTCATCCTTCCTTCCTTTCTCCTCTGTATTATTCTCATAAAAATTATTATCGGTGTTATTTAGTGTGATGGGTTTTCAAATGTCATTCTTCTCAGCTTTCGTCCATATACATTTCAATATCCTACTATATAACTCTTTATAGGAGGTCAACCATTCATGTAGTACATTTACAGAATACTTTGCCATCCATTACTTTCTTGTACATTCCATACTCTTATCTTGGCCTGATATTAAAATATTTCCTTTTCCAAGTACTTTGTCCAATTCACTTCTTCTTTCGGCTTTTCCTGGTTAGGGGTCGCCACAGTGGATCACCTTGTCCACTCATGATTGGCAGTGGAGTTTGTTGCCAGCCCAGCGCCCAACCTTCCACAGAAGGCACACACACACACTCACACCTAGGGCCAATTTAGAGTGTCCAATCCACCTGCAGCATGTCTTTGAGATGTGGGCACCCTGAGGGCACCCCAGATGAGGATCGAACCGGAGAACCTCTTGCTGTGAGGTGGCAATGCTAACCACTGCACCACCGTGGCCGCCCTACTTTGTCCAATTCACTAATAGTAATTTATTTTTTAAATTCTCCCTTAACTTGTTCTGGATTTTTTAAACTTTCCATTCTCCTTTAACATATTTCCAAATGCTGTACTACAATACTCAAATTTTCTCATGTTTTTTTACCTCTACCTTTACATTTTATATTTACCTCATTATGTTAATATCCTCATTTACTATTTTATCCAAATATACAGATCCCTCCTAATTTTTCCCTTCTAAATAATCTCTTCTTAAAAAGTAATGCCTTATTTTTTCTTGATTTCTTTTACATATTTCTTTTCTACATCACAATACTCTCTTGTATTATTCTCTAAATTCTCTAATACATTTCTATACACTTTCTCATTTTCATGCGTCCCTTCCTTTTTTACATCATCCTGCCATGGGGAGAAAACTTTTATACTAGTTTCTTTTAAAATTTAATCCACCATTCCAGACCAGTTTTTATAGATGTCATTCATGGTTATATGATCCTTCCATAACTGCAATATTTCCCACTTTCCAATTTCATCCTGTAATTTCTCATTTATTCTTTTTATTCCCATTTCTACTTTGGGCGGCCACGGTGGTGCAGCAGTTAGCATTGCTGCCTCACAGCAAGAGGTTCTCCGGTTCGATTCTCGGCTGGGGTGCCTTCTGTGTGGAGTCTGCATGTCCTCCCTGTGGTCGCTTGGGTTTCCTCCCACATACCAAAGACATGCAGTAGGTGAATTGGACACTCTAAATTGGCCCTAGGTGTGAGTGTGTGCATGTGTGTGCCTTCTTTGGAAGGTTGGGCTGGCAACTCAACACTGTAAAACTCCACTGCCAATCATGAGCGGACAGTTGATCCGCTGTGGCGAGCCCTAACCGGGAAAAGCCGAAAGAAGAATAAGAAGATTCAAATTCCTACTTTAATGTACTCCTGTTCATCACCTCCATATATCACAAAATAATATGAAAACAGTCAATTTTATCACTGTCTGCTACCCCCAAGCCTTCCAATATTAAAAAATAAACAAGTTCAGATCCAAGTGACCCTTTCTACAAGTCCATTGACTTATTTTACTCTACACAGCTAATTTACCAGAATCTATTACTTCCTGTAATTTCTTTTTTACATCTCTCCCTTTTCTTTTAATTATTTAAGAAGGAAAGTCCCCAGCAATTATAATTTTTATGTTAACCACTGCATAATCCAATATTTGACAAAACAAATTCTCTCTTTCCTTGCCTATATTGATATAATTCTATAAACATGTTCTGTCCATTTCACATCCACAACAGTTAACCTTACATCTAGTATTTTTTTTTCACAACCTGCATTCAGGCACAAACCTCCTTTCTCCCCATACTAGTTACATTGTAAATTATACCAGTCATTAATTAAATGAGAGAAATTCCCACAAGAGAAACATTATTTGGG
Source organism: Protopterus annectens (assembly GCF_019279795.1). Classification (NCBI taxonomy): domain Eukaryota; kingdom Metazoa; phylum Chordata; order Ceratodontiformes; family Protopteridae; genus Protopterus; species Protopterus annectens. The sequence continues at coordinate 443,654,839 of NC_056738.1, forward strand.
TTGGCCATCATATCCCAATGTACCTCTATGTCCATCCACAAAAATAACACTAGACAAGAGTTTCATCATATTTTTTCACATTTCTAAACAGTTTCCAATCTCCACCCTCCATTCCATAGGTTTCTCTATCATCTTCAACTTTCACATTATCAACAGTTTCACACAGATCCTTCATGGATTTTTAACACTGCAGTTTAGAACAGATGACCCAATAGAAGACAAAGTAATGCTTTTAACATTTTAACATGTACGTTGCTACCAGAAAACAAATAATAGCTATACAGATAAATGTCCCTTTTGTTACACAGTTCCAGAAATTTCATCAGCTTCAAATGTTAAGTCACAAAAAATTTATGTCCCAATATGTATAAAAAAACAAATTTCTTGAGCTTTAAAAACCATACCTCTTCAACTGTCCAGGTTTTCACCTAATGTCCAGCTTTTGCTCCATATTTTTGATCTATTCCTCATAAAATTTGTGGTGTTCTGGCAAATCACTGGGATGATCTGAGGATTGAAGTCACTAAATAAGGACATTCATTCCAATTTCAGACTTCAAATCCTTCAGAAAATATATGTTAACACAAACCCTGTCACTCTAGCAACTTTCTAAGTTTACAAGTGCAATATTTAAAATCTATCCCTTAAAATTTACCCTTAGGTTTGGGCCTTTGTCCCCCTACGTTGTCATACTTTGTCCAGATTTCTTATACTAAGAGGTTGAAAGGTATGTTTAACACCCTGTATGTAATATCAGTCTATAACATTGTCATTCTTTGTTCTTATTCTCACAGTTGGCCTTCTCTTCTTTTAAAAAAAAAATTGCCTACAGATTGCTGCTGCCTCTTTTTTTTTTTGTCTGCTGTCACTGCTGCACATGTTTTAGTTACTGCATTATCTGTTGCCATAAAACCAGACACCTTCTCAGTTTGTTGCTGCTTTTCTCTTACATTCTGTCACAGGTGCATTTCCCACATTACCATCCTAATCTCTTCCAAAAATGTTATCGGCTATCTTACCCTATGAAACAGTAGAACCATCACCTGGATCATCCAATTTACCAGATCATCATCTACAAACCCTCCTAATACTAGTTCTGTTATCTGCACCACTTCAGACTTTCATACTTCCTTTTCCATTGAGACCGTTAAACATTGGTCATTTGTAATATCCACCACACAAGAATCTGTTTACATTCCATATTGAACAATTTTGTTCCAAATTCTAACTTTATACTTTCAAAACTCTCCATAGCTTTTCTCTCTTCCTGTATACTGATCCTTCCCTTAGGCCTCTTCCTTACTACTGTAAGATCCCTCTGACACAATCTAGTAGCACAAAAGAGTAGTTTTTTATTGATGTATATATATATATATATATATATATATATTTATATATATACATTGATATTATTTATATCTATTTACAAATCTCCATACATTATAAACTTCAATTTAAGCATCATTCTCCACTCTTATCCACATCCAAAATGTTATTTTCTCCAGAATCTTTGTCAAAGTCCATTTTCCATTGTATTTGGATTTCATTTAGTCTCCAATTCCAAATAGTCCATGAAACATAAAATATTACTCTGTCCATTTTCTTCACTTTTCCTGTTTTTGTACACCATAATAACCAAATCCTATTATGCCCATATTTATTTGCACAAAATTTTAACAAAATGTCCCTATTATGTTTACATATTTCTTTCCACAAATTATGAACTCTTTCACATTTCAAAACACACATACACAGTCTCAAACTCCCCACATTTAGTACATATTCTAACTTGCTTTTTCTTGTATGGCATATTTGCCTTAACCAGCAATTTTCTAATAGACAATCTCCATAAAAAATCATTACATTCTTTAATTTTTTATAGTTATTATATGTCATCGTTATGGATTTTTTCTCATCTCTCAAAATCTTTCCACGGATCAATGCAATAAAATGCTTTCATAATATTTAAGCACCATTCCCTTCTACTTTTTTCAAAGTCTATTTTCAATAATACACATTTTGTTTTGGTACGCTTTTATTTCTTTATTCACTATGCTTTTTCACTTCAATTCCTTCCCACAATTCTTTGTATTCATAATATAGTATAATTTCTACCAAGTTTTTATTTTCCTTCATAATTCTTTTTAATACCCTATATAAAATTAAAGATGTTGCATGTACTATTGGGTTTATTAAACCCAAACCTCCTTACTCTTCTTTCGTATACAGAACTCCTCCTCTCGACTAGAGTCAGTCTACAGCCCCATTTAAAAGAAAATATAATCATCATTAGTTTCTTTTCATACTTAATAGGAATCATATAGATGTTAGCGACATAAGCAATTTTTGCTATTACCATGGTGTTCAACAAGTGTGCTTTTTTCTATATGAAAATCTATGATTTCCAAAAAAGCAGTCATATCCTTCACGAGTACATTATCCCATTGTAGTGGTCTGTATTCATTCCTTCCAAATGTTATTCCTAATATATCTACATATTTTTCATTGAAAATCAATACCTCCTATCATACCTTCAAAACCAAATCCTTTTACTTTTCTCTTTATTTATACTTAAACCATTTTTTTCCTTTATACTTAATTTTTCACTTACTTCTTCCATCCATACTTTATTTTTAACAATTATTACAATATCATCTGCATAATTATACATAGATTGTAATTCCTTCATTTTGTATCCACCGCTAATTGACATTTTATTTATTTCCTTCACTATTACATTCATAACCAATGAGAAAATTACACTACCAGCTGGGCAGCCCTGCTTTATTCCACATTCTATTTCTTCCCCAATCCAGCCATTTACATTTTGTTTCACATAGTTCTTTTCATAAACATAGTTTACTACTTGTAATATTTTTTGCTTACATTATATGTCTGCAAAATTCCCCATAACGATTTATATTGAATATCATAAGCTTCACTTATATCCCCTATCTTAAATAAAAATGTAGAAGCAAAAGTTATGATATCATAAATTATTTCTCATCCATAATAACTCTTGATGTCCTCTTCCTACCAATACATTTTGGTCATATATTCTATCCATTTTTTTGTAACAATTTTATTACCACATATTTTTGCATTATGCACTGTTTAACCACATAAATAGCATCTTTTTTATCACATTCATTGGTCAAATGATCACCTTTTCCACAACAACAAGTCTTTGGTTGCTCCTGTATTTCACAAAACCCCTATTACTATTAACATTAATAATACTAGGTAAATGCATAACATTGGCATTTACCATGTTCAGTATTACTCCACATTCCCATCCCCAAGCCCATAGTCTTCTTTCATCATATATTAGGTTCACAGATTGTTGGTACTAGGCTATCGGCCCTCGGGCCTATACAAGCCTAGCCATAACAATTCCCTGGACATTTCTTCCCACAATATTTACTTCTCTGGACCCCTGTCTAGCAGGGCAACTGACATGATCCCCGGGGTGAATTTCCTATCTCCCATCCAATTTTTGTATTGTCCATTACTTCTTTACTATATAGTTGACAACTGTTCTTTAGGTTCTTTTCCTTAAACTTCAGTTCTAAACTGGATCATTATTCTTTTTTTTTTGTTTGTCTGTGAAATGCTTGCACCACACATTCTAACCATGGATAAATATTGTTTATTTATTTAACATTTGTTAACTGGGAAAGTCTGACTTGGAAGAAAGCCAGTTTTCAGTGGAGGCCCAGGAGAAAACACTCCAGATGCATGTCTTTGAACATGGAAGGAAACCAGAGCACCCGGAGGAAACTCACACGAATGCAGGGAGGACATGCAGACTCCGCACAGAAGGCAACCCAGCCAAGAATCGAACTGGAGAACCTCTTGCTGAGAAGTGACAACACTACCACTGCACCAGTGCACCGTCCATATTTTTCTTTTGTTCATAGGCATCCAAAAAATTTTCCATGGCCTGTCCAGTCTCAAATATCAAGTCACAAAAGGTCTTTTTATTAATTAAAATAAATCCTCTTACCTCTTTTGCTTTGACACCCAGAGGTGCTTTGACAGAATCCCAAACCTCGTACCCGTCCAAACTTTCTTCTTTTTTACTGCTCACACATACTGTATACTTCTTTTTTGTTTCTTTTATTTTTTTCATCTCTGTTCCTTCTCCAAAAATTTGTGCACAAGTTTTTGTCTCAAACTCTTTCTGGCACATTCTCATCTCCTTTTTCTTCTTCTATTTTTTCCAAAATGTCACTCCATGAAATTGCTGCTCCATTTTCTGTCTCACCTTGGTTTATCCCCCCCCCCCCCCGATTGCAGGGTTTTAAATATGCATTTTTCAGAGGAAAATTTCTCTCCTACAAACAATCTCCTCTGAAAGTTTTCTCTGAATCCATCTATGTTTCAGCTACAATCTCCTCTTCCTCCAATTTTCACTGTTTTTTTTCTGCACCCACATCATCAGAAGAAACTTCTGGTAGTTTTTCTACCATTTCAACTACATTTTCAGCAACTTTCATTCCAGTTTCAGCAAATGCTGAATCAGCCATGTTTTCTCCACGTTTCCCCTGGCCACCTCTGCACCTGGAGCAGGAACAGGAAATATGATGTGTCACACACAAAGGCTTCCCTCTACTACCAATAGTAGGGCAAGTTCCTCAGCACCCTGGTCAAATTTCTCCAATATTAGTATGAATACTGCCTCAGGTGTTCCCTGAAAAAAGGTCTTTATCCTAGTGAGACTAATCTGGTCAACAAAGTGCCAATAATGTAGTAAATAAAATTTGTGAGGGCACGATATTTCTACAGGGATTATGTACTCCTGACATATTCATTTGGTATTCTGAGGTGTGTTTTTATGTGGTCTGATGCCACTCTGAGACACATATCCTAGCACTAGTCACACACCTGCTCAGAACTTTATCAAGGTTTTGCATTGTATTCATTTATACAGAATAAAGATTAGTTATTTGTGGCTAGACCATTTGACTCCCATAGACTTTAAAACTGTCCTACATGCTAGTAACATGGTACCTCCCATCATATTCCACTGAGTGGAGCACACAGTTGGGTAACAGGCATGTATATCACTTTCAGGCTGTCATTGCTGGCCTCAATGCATCTTTTCCCATCCAAGGTCTGTTGTACAGAATGGTACAGCACAAACTAGTGATCACGTTTTTTTTCTTATTGCTGTTATATTCTTTATTATTTGTCCTTCATTGTTTTGTTTCTCTCCATTTTGATACACACTTTCTGTAGCGTTGAATGCATTTAAGATACCGTGCACCTGCCTAACCACCACCTGCTGTCTCTCCTGCCATCACTAGAGCAGCCCCTTTCTGCACAGTGAGAACGTCATACTGCAGGGGGCAATCTGGAAGGTTCTCTGGTAGTGAGTGGAGGCTCCTCATCAACAAACATCACCATGGTGTCCCACTGGTTCACTCAGTGGGAGGTGAAGGACTGGTGATGGCTAAAGTAGACAAGTGGCGAGACACCTGGATGGTCACCCTGGAGTGCATTTTCATGCATCTTGCAGAGCCATATGGCTGCCTGGCCAGACTACTGGGCCAGTAATGGCTAGGCTCAACAATAAGGTAGTCATATAGGTGACAGACTTCGTGAGCTCACCCATTGTGAAGCTTGCCAGGCAATTCCCTCTTCCATCCTAACTCCCTTGATGGTGTTTCCTTTGCTTGTATTTCAGTCCCCTACCCAGTTCCTTGTCCAGTCTCCACTAATAACAATGGTTTTACCACTCTTTGTCTGCATCTCTCCTTTGTGGCCCTTAAGATTTGTCAGCACATACCTTGTTTTTTATCTATTTATGTCCATCTATCCTGCTGCTCTCTTTATAGCCTCCTTCCTTCCCATACCTTTCCTGTCAAACACAAAAGACAGCCTTCCTCCTCGACATTACACAACTCTTCCTGGCGACTGGTTCTTTGGTTCTTTTGGGTACCTCTGCTTGCTCTTCACCCTGTATTATCCATTCATTTCCTTCTCATTTATAACGATGGTAGGGACTTGACTGTGTAGCCATTATCTGGGCTCTTGGCAATGCCTGTGTTGCAAGGAGTGTCACATCAATGCCATTATGGACATGCATCATCATAGATACAGTACCTACATACCACTGGACCTAGGCCACATGACTTGCCATTGCACAGTCACCTTCACTGCAAAAGGTATGCTACTTTCATTTGCAGCATGAGCATATTTATGCAGCTCTAGGATTGGATGTCCACATTAGGTTTCTGCTACTAGTGGCCCAGTGGTCAGGGCCATGCAGCTATGCAACTCTGCAGGCTTCACAGCTGCATGTTAGCATCCATGTTACCATTTTTTTTAATCCTGGTCCTAAAGTGCACGTAAATCCATGAGCCATCACAATGCTTTGGTGACTATCATTACGATCTGTACGTTATAAATAATCCATCTTACAGTATGTCATCATTTAAAAGCCAATGTCTCAATTAAAAACAATGATGTTTTTTCTTGCAGTCTTAATTACAAGTTGGCTTTAATTAAAACTGTTGGCAAAAAATTAATAAACTTTATTAAAAAGCTACTTTTTCACACAGAAAACTGCTAGTTTAATAATCCATAATACAGACTGAAGAAACCATGTTTTCTTGAGTTTCCTTTTGCAATTAACAGCTGTCATAGTGACAGTCCCCATACACACATTGATTCTCATATGCTAATAAACACCCTCATCTATCATCCACATGCAAAGATACTCTCGTGTACACATCCAATTAGTTGAGAGAGAAAAATGAATTGCCATAAAAGCTTTATTCCAGCTATTTCTTTCAACATCTTCACATATGCATTTAAATAAAACATGTTTACCTGTATCAAAGACCATTTCAGTGAAGGGAAGCAAAAGATAAGTTCTGGCAAACCACTGCAGTGTGTATTTCTGCTATCTTGACATAAGGTGTGATCCTCTACCTGGAGTGGAATGCTATTAGAATGTATTTACTGCAAGTGCCATTATTGCAGTGAATAAGGTTGATGTAGTGCAGTGGTCAAGTATAAATCACCTCACATCAAGAGGTCCTCTGGTTTTATTTTCAGCTAGGGTATCTTCTATTTGGGGGTGTACATGTCCCCCTTCGAGTTTGTGAGAATTTTCTCTGGCAATTCTGGTTTCTTCCCAACTACCAAAGATGTGTAGCAGGCAAACAGGTGAATTTCAATTATCCTTAGGTATGCGTGACATGGAAAAAGGCATGGCAGTCTTTTCCCCACTTGTCTATTAAACTGTAAATGATGGGATCTCTTCACGGAGTCAGATGAAAATTGTAAGCATAAATGGATGAACTAATTTATTCATTTGTTAATCAGGGAAGCATGACCCAAACCAAAAGGCAAAGACTAAACTCAGTAACACATTTAACTTACGGTGGGTGCAATAATGAAGTAAACTAATGAGATTTAGCTACAGCTTTTAAATTATATTCAAATACGTACATATACACACACACTCCTTGACATAAAAGGAAGAGGAATTAGACTAGAGAACCTCCTCATATCATAGCCAGTAAAGCAAAGATAAAGTACAATATGAAGAGTCAGTTGCCATACAAGTAGAAGGGTTGACAACACACACCACACCACAAATGGTGCTACATTATCAAAGCTTTCTACAGACTTGTGTCAGGGTGCACAGAGTACTGCAGTGAGATGATGACTCTCTAATTAGTTCCACCAAAAGGACCCTTACCTCGCACAAGCAGAAGTAAAATGGGAGTAAACCATTTTACCCTAAAGGGTTTCTGGTTTTCAGCTTTCACAAATGTGACCAAATCATCCATTCTCATATTTTTCTAAAACTTTGGTTTTCAGCAAGTCTCCAGTTCCACGATTTTGCCCAAGCATTGCTTATGATCTAGGTTTAGCTTCCAAGTATTAAATGGACTCTTATTTTTTCCTCTGTACTAATGCTGGCAATTTAAATTAGTAACTATCCTCATTAGAAGGTTTTAAACCATGTGTGCTGACATGTCATGTACTAAAAACAGAAATGGAACATATGCAATATTATCTGAAGCCACATCTGCAAAAGTCCCTTATGAGCCTAATGCAGTACTGAGGATGGCATACTTGTAGTAACAAACAAGTCCTTTTAAAATGCACAATATTTTTTACTGGACATGTAACAAAATCAAATCACATTACCCAGAAACAAACTACAGTGAAAGCTGATAACATTTTACAGTCCTTGTATTAAGCTACTGAAGGTTAAAAAAATTAAAGTGGAAACACATGAGAAATACAAAATAAAATCCAAAGGACTTCTGTTGTTATACTACAAAGGGACCACAACCCATTCCATCTCCTTTCCTGAAAACCTTGAGAATTTACCAGGGCGCTCTATCAGAAGTGTAAGGCCCAGTCCTGCAAATTTTACCAATTAAAAGAAATATGTTACTTAAATATTGAATTGGAAAGACTACATTTTACACTTTTCAAAGTGTTTTACAGGGTACTTTTCCCCATTCTTCTATTATGGGTAGGTGGTTCACAGATTCATAGGTGTTTAATACAGTAGGTTAATAACAACAAGGGCCTCTTTAAGCTTAGCCATGCATCCCAAATCTCTGACAAGTTCTGGAATCCTCAATAAGTGTAAGCAGGGGCTTCAGAATGAAACATTTACAAGCAGGGGCCTGGGAGATGAACAATTTACAAGCTGCCCGAGTCCATTAGAAAAATAGGTGCCAAACCAGTGATGGATTTCCCTTTCCCAGTCCTGACATCCAAGTTACAATTGAATTGGGTTAGGGAAGATCTCTGCTTCACATGGATGGGAAGCCTGTTTCAGAGAACGGAGAGTCTCTGGATACATAGCAGGTCCTATTTACAGCACAGGCAAGGTTTAAGTCTTCATAACAGGTAATTCTGGTGCTGTTTGTTTTGCACATATGCAGGAGGTCCTTCAGGGTGAGGTCTGACAATGCCTTGCATGCCAGCCATTCTCAATAGCTGTAGAAAACAGAACACAGGGATAGGACCTTGAGGTGGTTTGCATAGGACAGGTTACTTACACCCTGTATTCTTTTAATGAGGAACCTCTGTGGACATTCCATTTGTTGGAAATGCCTGGTTAGGTACATACCAAAGGAGGCACTGTAAACTCAATGACAAGTCTGATGAATGCCGAATATAGTAGAATAAAGACTTCCTTGGCCTTAGATAACATATCTTTGTTCACAAGTTTACAACACAGAAGGATTTCTTCACTACTATAGGCAGTGATGGTCAAAGGCTAGATTAGTGTGTGTGTGTGTGAATGACTTCCCCAGTGGATACTATTATATATTTTGTCACATTTAGTTTTAGTCCATGGCTTTGACACCAGTTATTTGTCAGTGACAGCCCTTCCTGGAAAACATGCGTGTCACTGCAGGATTCTATGACTGTTCCTAATTTGCAATCATCTGCAAATTTAGCTAGCCATTGGCCTTGACTTCTGAGAAGCAAATGCCAAAAAAAGAATGGTCCCAGGACCGATTCCTGAGGGACTCCTCTTGTGACTGGCCTCTGTGGTGGTGGACTCCCCAGTTATAACTTCCTGGGTCCCATCTGTGAGCCAGCTGGCTATCCAGCAGGTGACATACCTAACCTCTTGAGTTTGTCACCAATGTACATGGGGAGTATTGTATCAAATGCCTTGGCCAGGTCAAGGTAGGCAGTGTGAACCATTTTTCCCTCATCCATTTCTTTGGTGGCCTTTTCAAAGAAGATATGAGCTAGTGAAACTTATGGGCTTGTGGTTTCCAGGGTCTGTAGATGGCCCAACTTTGTGCAGAAGGATGACTGTCGCTGTTCTCCATTCATGAAGCCTGTTTGGAAACTGCAGTTAAATAGCAATTCAAGAGAGCCTGTTTCCTGCTATTTAGAATGCATCTCAGGATATTGTTGGCACCCACTGATGCAGTGTTCTTGGCCTTAGAGAGGATCAAGGACCTCTTCCCTAGTGATAGCAGGGGGAGTTGTACTTCATGGTATTTTCTGCTATTTACTGAGGGAAGGTTGAGGGGCAGAGAGTGGAAAAGTTGGACCAACATCCCTACTACTGAAGTGTGAGATTTTTGTACCTTGGGGTTGGTGGTAATAAGCAATGATGCCACAGTCTTGCATTAGTATACATTACTGCACATTCGTAATGACTGCTCTGCTATTCCAATGGTTATAAATTCCTTAGTATTTTAACAGTCACCAGTGGGAGATCACAGAATATTCTTACAGTGTTGGTGGTTACCACTTTCATTTCTACAGCAAATACTAAAAATCGTACACCTTTGCTCACTTTACTATGACAAAGTGCATTCCTAGACAAGTAGTGCCAATCTGTTGATACAGGAAGTAACCTCTGGGCCAAAGTATGAAACGAAATGCAACTTATTGCAATTCAAAATGATAGACAAATTTCTTAATGGCCAAATCAATGGTTGAATGTTAAAAAGTTAAAATAACAGTGAACTATACAAATTAGAAACCTTCATTTAGAAGGGGCAACTGTAGCAATAACTTCTGTTGTGCTAAATACAAATATTGCCACAACACAGGCTTTTGAATTAATTTTCAATAAAACTATACAGACATCACATGTAATTTATCACTTCTGTTTTGCAAGAGAAGAGAATATGACGAATCCCCCAGCAACATAGAATACAGCAAAACCAAGATCTACTGTTTATCGTAAGTTATAATAAAACAGAAAAATGAAAAGACATCTCAATTAACATGATGTTCAAAGAATGCAGCAGACACAGGGGCACCACTTACTAATGTAGTGAGTGGTTATGCTACACAGAAGGGGCAATTCTCAATTTCCAGATTTCTCTTAAGTAAATCACATTTTGTACACAGCCACGATAATATAATCAGGTAGAGTGCACCAAGAACTCCTTATGTAAGGTGTAAAATGCTCCCCTGACTTAAGTTAAGTTATCAAAAAGTTAGCATGTAGTATTGTACTCCACTACCATATCTCTCCATATCTTCTCAAGCTAAAAATAATGGGGGGGCAAAGGCTCAAAACCAGGGATGACTTTTAAATATTACTCTAATTTACCTAATATATATATATATATATATATATATATATATATATATATATACACACACACACACACACACACACACACACACACATACATACATACATATACACACGCACACATCAACCAGATGCAGTGAATACACACACATTTAAAAAAAACACCTGCCGGCACGTTGATGGTGGGTGGTTCACAAGTAAGACTGTAGCAACCATAGTAAGAATTTTTAGTGCATGTGTGCCCAGGGCTGGACTTAATTTCAGGACCCAGTTTGGACTATTGTTGTGGGGCACCTCAGCAGATACCTTACTCTTCCCACTCCAACCTTCCATATACCTGTTGACTTCCTGGACTTAGGACTATTTTAGATAAAATTAATAAAATACACTTTTATTTAATTAAAACAGAGTTTTGTTAAATCAGTAAGTGGACTAACACATGCAGAGCTTTTTCAGCCATATCCTAGGTCACAAGTGCAACAGTAAAGATTTACGTGTGTGAATAATTTAAAGTAGTCACTAAGCATCAGGTTTTGACAGATGGGAGGAAGACAAAATGTGTTGAGAAAACCCACACGCAGGTAGGGAGAACATGTAAAACCGGACAGTTTCTTTAGCTTTCTTCAATATACTTAGAAAAACTCCTCCTCAGTCCAGTACAACTATTTTCTAGCTATATATTTTTGCTTGCCCACCTATTTTGTATACAACTCTGAAACTGATTCTCCTGCAGTACATTTATGATTCAAACTGTTTATATTGGTATTTTTCTTCTTTCAGCCAGGTGAATCATTTGTCAGTCCCCTTTTACCTCCAACCACTCAATATACATTCACCTTGTGTTTCCCTCTATGAAATTATTTTGTTTCTATCTCTGACTGCTACAAGCATTTCCATATCATTCTGCTGAACTGATAGCATTCTGTCTTATTATCAGACAACAGCTCAAGTCACAATATGTTACTGTAAATATAAAGAGCAGTAAAAAAGTATTGGTTTTCATAATCTCTGAAACTGAATATGCCTCAGTTAATTCTTTTAAATGTATTTGTTAAAAAACAAACAATCAGTTCTCAAGTTGAGCCTAGTCTCACTTTCTTCTGAGACACTAACTGGAGTGGTTTACAAAACCAGATGTTTAATCTGAGAAGATTTTTGTTGAAAACCCTTGTAAGCCCTCAACAACAGTAACTGGCTACTGTGGGAGAAGCTAACACTGAGCTAGACAAGAGAAAAGGAGCTGCAGTTAACAACACTGGACTAGGTACTAGTGGAGTGCACAACATGAAATGTGTGCTCACAACACTTGTAGCTACTACAAAACAAAGACTAGTAGTCAGAAAACACTTTGTTGTAGTGTATCTTGGGCAGTCTGGGTGACAAAGTAAAATGACCCTAACATAGCCTAGTATGGGACCCTAATGGCCAAACTAGTTATAACTGGCCTGAGACCAACCCTATGCATGCATCCCTCCGAGACACCCACTGGATAAACTATTCATGAACAGGGCAGAAATGTTTGCTGGGAAATCCAAATTCCTAGAAGTGAACACAAGCAACTTTCTCTGGCACAGGTTCTTAACAACAGCATGTGCCTCAGTGGGTTCATCTAAACAGAAGTGTGCACATTTTTACAGTGTGATGCCTTTTGTGCACTCTATCCTTCCCATGTATTCATTTTGAGAGATAAACATACATAAACTGGCAAGATCATACCTCCCATCTGATTTTTGTCTTATATTTTTGGTCTGTCCCTCATAAAATGTGTGATTCTATGACACATCAGTGAGAAATTAAGTTACTATATAATGACACAAATTTGGGTTTCAGACTTTATATCCTTTAGAGAAATATATGCTAACACAAAGCCTGTTGTTCTAGCAAGTTTCTAAACTTATAAGAGCAATATTTAAATTCTACCCCTATTTTTGGGCTTTTATCCCCTTAATATTTTAGGCTTTGTCCAAATGTCCTACATTAAAAGGTAGAGAGCTATGTTATCCACCCACTCTCCAAAAAATGCTTCCAAAGTTCCAATAGCATAAACCAGGGCAGTATGTTTATCAATCTCTTACAACATACCCGATTCTAAAACAGCACTCGGGCAAAGGAGACAAACATGGGAAGAGCCTTTAAATACTAGTACTGGTATACTGATTTTCTAATATGTATGCAATTATTAACTTAAATTATTGGTACATGAACGATACACAATACTATAATATTTGGTTTTGTTCTGAAATCGCATTTTGAAGACAGACAGCATAACATTACGATCCACAAGCAAGGGCAGTTAAGAGCCAAGTGTGCTATATTAATTATTGTTAATATCGGTGTTTTAGCTACACTGATCACGTTAGTTATACCCCTCTAGCATAAAAAGTAAAGCAGAAAAGCACAACATAGCTCATTGATTTAATCAACCCGGTGTTTGCTACAATTTCTGCTTTACAAATGGTAACAAGAGCCACACCCCACAAAGCAGGAGCGCCTCTGCTAAGCATCAACCTCCCCGCTACACCTGCGCCATTAAAGGCGACCATCCAGCAGCGTACTTTTCTGATCTATGATACAAGGGTCTCCACTTAAAACAATATGGTTTTATGAACTTTTTCTTTGTACATGTTTCCTCACCTGAGTTATTCAGAATCTCTTCCCTCTTTGCGGTTGAAAACGTTTAGTATTCCCCAGTTTTTACGCTAAACAACCAGAAACTTTTCTCGTCCAGTAAATATAACCGGTGCAGAACCAAAAAACACTACCCATTCTCTTGCGTGGATTTTAGGAATAACCTCAGGTCAAAGGGCGTATAGCTCAGGCTCTGATTTTAGGAAAAATGTTGGAGCGTTTTAGGATTACTTTGATTTGGCCCTTATTGATGAAGCATATCTGAACTGGTATGGCCTGGGAGTGGGACTGTTTGTTTTACTGTGTGAGGGTGAACTTGGAACCTTTTGAAATGGTTTAGGTGCGATATCTTTACTAAGACACAACACACACACATATATTTAAAATTACCAGCCTAAAGATGTTCTGTTGTAGATTTTTGCCTCATAGTACTGAAGTGCTTGAGATTCGATATAATGATTCAATCTGAATATTTAGAAAAACATTGGAATGTAAGTTTCGTCCTAATAGACTATGCCCTCCAGGAGGCACCTACCTAAATCGTCATACTTTTCCTATTTTTAAAGCCCCCCTTTTTTTTGCTGATAGTTTAATCAATTACTGTTTATTGATCTATTTTGAATATGTTGGCAGCTTTAAGAAGACCATTTCTTAGCCATATTATTTAAATTACGCATACACAAAAAGGGCTGTGTCCAATTGTAGCCAATCTTAATACTGTAAATTGTCATTAATCGTATACTTTATTGTTCAGACTTATCCTTGCTTCGTTGGTATCTACTGACATTGTTCGTAAAGTTAATTTTTAGAAATTCCCTGAAATGACATATTTCACCCTTGGTTAACGGATGATTCTTCACGTTCAGTTTTAAGTGGTGTGCTATCTGTAGGTGTTTAAGACTGTGTAATGTAATAAACTGGTTTTAAATTTTGAATAGGTTACAATGAGGTTTGAAGCCAGTGTTAGATGCCTCAAGGATTTATGCTCCTGTAACTTATATTATTTTTTCTATCTGTATCTTGGTGGCCTGAGGGAAGCAAACCTGGGCACTTCTGACAAAAGGTTTAGGCCATGTCAGAAGCCCGAGTAATTGTACGACTTAAGTTGGTGCAATAAGAGGTTGTTGTGTCTTTCGGCTTATCCCTTATCTTAGGGGTCGCCACAACGGAACTCCGGTCCGCTAATGTTTGTTAGTAGATTTTTACGTGCCGAGTTACCAGCCCTGACGCAAACCTTCAACGAAGGCATGGCCATTCGCGCATGCCTCCACACAGAAGACGCTCTAGCTGATTCTGGTATTGGACTAGCATGGTAATTCTTTTTTTTCCTTCAGGTTAACTAAGAATTTTTTAAATAATGTCAGTGATGTACTTGTTTCTGATAGCCAGGTTTATAACTCGGTCCTGTTTTTGATGTCTTGCCAATATGTATTAACCAAGCAAATCAAAGCTAAAAAAATCTAAATGCGTTACTGCTCAGTGCTAGGAGTCTAAACAAGAAGCTCCACGCCATTACAATCCATTCTAACGTTAAAGAATGCAGATGTCTGTTCATTTACCGAGACATGGATTAAATCTGGAGGCAGCACCCCAGCAGTGAAAAATCTGTTATTCCTTTCACACATTTAGACCAACTACGACACAAGCTGGGATTAAAGGTAGAGGTTTCTTGATTCCCATCAAAAATAAATATGTCTTGCAACATCAATAGGTTGTGTTGTGTAACAGAAGAAAATAACAACAAAATTTTAGGAGGTCTAGCACCCAGCAGGATAAAAGCATGCTCATCTGTACAAAGATGGGCCATCTACAGACGTATAAATCTCACTAGTTTCATATGCTAAGCTGTGGTATGCATTATCATGGAAATGATCTATGATGACATAAGAAATCTCCAGACACTGGACTCTCCAGTTTGGTTTCATCAAGGTCAGCTCATGTTTATCAAAAGAATTCTCCAAGTTGAGTAATGTCACTGAAGCAATGGACAAAGGCAAAATGGTTCACACAGCCTATCTTGACCTGGCTAAGGCACTTGACATAATGCCTGCATGAGCATTGTTGCCAAACTCAGGAAGTAGCCCTTGTGTCACCCAATGGATAGCCAGCTGGCTCACAGATGGGGCCCAGGAAGTTAGAATTGGGGAGTCCACCTCTACAAAGAAGCCAGTCACTAGAATCCCTCAGGGATCTCTGCTGGGACCACTCCTTTGTGGCATCTATTTCTTTGAAGTCAGGATAAACCTCAAGAGCATCTGGCTGTCCAAATTTGCAGACTATTGCAAATTTGGAGTAGTTATAGTATTCCCCACTGACAGTAACGTTCTGCAGAAGGACTGGCATAAACAAGTAACTTGTCAGAGCCATGAACTAAAATTAAATGCCAAGAAAAGCATAATGGTATCATTTGGGAAGTCATCCACCACTGGTTGCTATCATATTGAAATCATATCCTTAAGAGTTGACCCAGTAGTCAGAAACTTGGGAATACACACAGACCATAATCTAGTCTTTAACCATCATGTGTTTATACTGGTGAGGAAATCGTTCTATGTTGTGCAACTTATAAACACAGGTATGTCATCTAGATCCATGGAGGTCACTGTTCCACTATATTTTGCATTTATCAGACATCTAAATGAGTACAATGCCCCTTTGGTATGTACCTAAACGAGCACATCCAGCTACTGGAATGTCTACAGAGGTTCCTTTCTAAAATAATATAGGGTGCAAGTAATATTCCCTATGCAGACCACATTGTAGCCCTATCCCTGTATTTTGTCCTACAGGCTGTTGAGGGGTGATCTATGCCTGGCATACAAGGCATTGTCTGACCCCCACCACACCCTAATGGTACTCTTGCATATCTGCTAAGCAAACAGCAACACAATTCTCCATTGTAAAGTCAGAAACCTTGCTTGTGATATAACTAGGACCTGCTGGACACACAGGTATGCATCTTGGAGACTGTGCCTTTTCTGGAACAGACTACCCATCCATGTGAAGCAGAGTTCCACCGTAACTCAATTAAAATGTAACTTGAGCAGTTTGATGGGTAACACAAATTCATCTCTGGTTTGGCATCTGTATCTCCAGTGGACACAGGCAGTCTGTAAATAGTTCATCTCCCAAGTCCCTGGCAACAGAACTTGTCTGAGATCTAGGATGAATGGCTTGGCTTAAAATGGCACCAGTGGTAGTTGGCCAAGTGCACACCTATGAATCAGGGTTATAAGTAACATTGCTACCTCTTAGATTTCTCTCTCTGAAGCATTTTTATGTTTAACATAACTTTCAGCTTTGTATCGTGTAATGCTTTATAGATTACTGGTAGGGTTTTTTGTTAACCAATTGCAGAAGGGAACTTTCTTTTCATTTTGTGATCTTTTTCAGTATCAGTCCACAGTTTTTTTGGTAACTATGTTTTTGAAGTGCCTATGTTCTGATGTTTGTGTACTTTTATTTTCAGCATAGACCGATAGATATATTTATATATTAACACTTAATGTTGGATACTTTGGTTAGCATATATTTTTTCTCTCTCTCCACTCTGTTTTATAGATCTGTAGGTTTTAAATATTGAGACACAGGACTTTGATATATTTGGAACAGGAGGCTTATAATATTATCCTTAAGTAAGCTGAATATGTTTTTCTTCAATGAGTAGGGGAACATTTTTGTTTTTTTACGTTCGTTAAAGAAGGCAAAAAGGCAACTATGAACAGAGTATTGTTTGAATCTTCTGGATGCAGAAAATGATTCACCAACAAGCAGCTATTACAAATTATGATGCTTCCTACTCTTTAGATTCAAGTTCAGGTACAGAAATGGTTTTATTCAACAGCAGCCTTTGGTTTATACAGCAGTAACTCACTTGTTTTAGTAAAACAGCATATAAAAAAGTGAAGTCTGAACTTAACTTGGTACTGGCTTTTAATAACAGATGCAATACAATTTTATTTGTTGAGCTACATTTAAAACATAGGCATACTTTGCAGGCTTTCTGTCTTCATGTTTGTTTAGTAGAAATTGCTCCTCTGACTCCTGGTAACAATTTTTTTAGACTTCCATAACACAGGCTTGTAAGCAGAAGTAATAATCTAGTTCTAATGTAAGAGGAATGAGGTCTCTTCTGTGACTTTTTTTTTGCAGAGCACAGCAGCTCTCTTAGCCTTAAAGACAGACTGAACCGCCTCTCTAATGGAAGTCCTGGTTTGTAAGAACCTGGTTACACACTGTATAGGTTTATTTAAAGGGGGACTCTCATTTGTATACAACACATACTTAGTGTATTACTAAAGGTCTACCTGCTATTATGAAACATCACTTGTACACTCACATTCCATCACCCTGTCTCAATCCCATGTGTTCTGTGACTTGTACAGTGAACTGTACTGTGTAGCTACAGTCTGTTCTACACTACAATAGGTCTGTAGGCTCAAAAACATTTTCTTTCTTTCTTTTATTTATTGGCATTTGATTATCGTGATAGTCCACTGGGCCATAAGAGCCCATTTTCAGTAGAGGCTCTGAGATAAAAGCTCCAATAATACAGTATTTGTAACATTCTTGAACAATTAAAAAAAATGTAGAGGCAAGTTAACTTCAACAGATTCATTATACATACAAGTATATATACATACATACAAAACTTACACAGATGAATAATAAACAGCTTAGGGAAAATTACATTTTCCTAGGAAGTAGAGGTAGAGATAACAGGTAATTTGTCACTCCAAACAATGAAAGCTAAACTTCAGTATGTAATAATAGTGTTGAGGAATAAGGCAGTCAGGCATATGTTACATATCCAGGAAAAATTAGAGGCAACTGAGTAGCAAGTATCAGGGTGTGAGAGGAGCTATGGAGTTGTATCACATCTAGTGACATTTTTCCTTTGTTTTGACTCCTTCATTTAAGAGGGGCATGGTATGCTACAGTAGTAAGAGATAATGTTTAAGTGGGAGACTGAAAGCTTTTTATCCTCATAACATATTTATTTCCCCTGAGGGGAAGAACTTCCTTCCCAAACAGATGGTATGTTATTACTCTTGTATTTCCTGAGACAGCAGAACCCCTATCCCTATGTCTAGGTATTAGCCTGAAGAATTAATTATTTGCTAAAACAGGGATGAATGATTCAGGCTATATGCAAAGGGCGGTTTTTGGATTCTGGAATGGTTATTCAGCTTCATTTAACTACTGTACCTTCACAGGGCAAGCCTTTGTCATACATGTCCAAGGAGGCATGCCAGAGTAAAAAAGTAGGGAATAATCTGTAATAATTAGTAAATCTGGAGACAAGACAACTTTAGTGCATGGCCTTGGCTACTTCTATATAGTCTCTACATTTTTTGTCTGAACTTTCTTCTTGTTACATGCAATGGATAGCTGGCTTCTTCATGCTGGTTGTGTACATTCTAAGGGTAACAGTCAAGCCCACACTGCCTGGATAGAATTTGAGTGCTTGGACCTTGTTTAAGTGCATTCCTATTTCTTGCTATATATTATTATAAGTTCAGAGCACCATGATGGGGATAGGTACCATTCTTTGGAACATGTCTGGATTTGCATGCAATCCCAAAGACAGAACATTGTACTGAAACATACCAGTTGTAGGAGAAAAGGCTGCTCTCCCCTTTACCTGTCCTGTTAAGGAAATTTGCCAGTTAACGTTTTGCTGAGATGCATTGCCTTCCCCAATCTCTGTACAAGCCCTTTTGCCCTAAGATTTGGGGTAGCTATCAAATTTACAGTTTAAAAAAATAATTTCAGACCCTAATTGTAACTGCTGTGTTTTAGTTAAGATTTCTCCCTTGGATCTGGAAACTGCGTTTTGTAATCCACATGTCTGTGTTTCTTTCTTTCTTTTGATGTACTGATATGGTTTCTAATATCTTTATCTTTAAGGCAGGCTCCTAACCTGGAAACAGTCCCCCTTTAATCCTCTGTCTTTCCATGTTTCTAATATATAGACTTGATATATTTTGTCAGGTTTTCTTTCATTACGTTGCCTGACATTATACTTCCCCATTTTGATTATTTCACACAGCAATGAGTTTCATCTCCTCTTTTTGAATTACCACTAGCTTTTGCCACTAATTGTTATACCCTCACCCTAACATTACTGTTCCAGCTTGCTCATTGTATTTCCTAAAACTGTACTGTATGTTGTATTGCATTAGGCACATCATTGTCATTCTTTCCTATATTTCAGCACTGTGTCCTTCGATACTTCCAAAATGGGGATATCTCCATGTTTCCTTTGCTAAGTCCAGCAGAGCCTTAGGGTATTTTCCATAAAGTAGTTCATTAGAGGTGACTCAGTGGACAGCTGAGATACAAGCAAACAGATAAGACTAATGTATCCCAGTTTGTCTCTTACTTTTCAACTACCTCCTTAACATATTATAAAGGTTTTTTTTTTTACTAAAACGCTTCACCAAAACATCCATTTGGGAGATTATGCGCTGATTTTCTGAGCTGCTTATTTTGAAACAGCTGACAGAGTTTCTTCTTAGAGGGATCCCTTTCATGTCCAAGGCTATCTGGAAATTACTTTGTAGTTTCCTCTTTGAGGAAACAAATCTTAAAGGAAATCCAGCATTTACTTTTCCTACATGAAGTATTTTCCGTTAATCTAGGCAGCCATGTGAGTTTTTTTTATTCTGCACTTCACATTCCATATTTGACATTATGGTTAATGAAGTTTTAGTCTGACATGGGGAAATGCATTCTATTTTTTGCCCCTTCCCGGACTTTCCCAGTGACTCCACAACATTCACCCTGTTGGCCTGCAGTTGACAGGAATTGTCCAGGCTATGTTAATGTCCTACAACATGGGTGGCTCTCAGCCAGTCTGGGTCAAATCCAGAAATAAGCAGGGACACTTAAATATTAGTACTGTTAACTTGACATTGACCGAACAAGAAAATGTTAATATATATTTTCTCTAGTTAAAGAAATTTATAAGTGGTTGTCATTATTTAAGTGTAATTTACAGACTTCTCTGCAAAAGTCACCAGTTTTAGGAGGGATTAAGATGGAAAGAGATAAAAATTTGAGTCTGGGACAAATGAGAGGCATGTCCTGCAATGTATTTGCTCCTGATTGAGCTCCCATTGTAATAACATTTGTTGCCTCCTCCTGAAAGTAGAGGGGAGGGGAGCTGGCCATCTTAATGGTCTGAGTCTGCCTACCTCAAACTATCGAAACATTCCCTTCCCCATGGTAGCTCTCTGAGATCTGCTGCCCTCCCGCTCTTATCAGCGCATGTATGCTCACAAGCTTGTGCTTCATTTGTGCAACTCCAGACTACTTCCATTAGATGTCATGCATGTGGACAGCTAGTAAGGGAGAGCTGACAACAGCTGCTCACTCCATCCTCCTCTCCAAGCCACTAGTCTTACTTGGGTTTCTGGCATCTTATGCATGGCTTTAGTTTTACCCCTTTCTGCCACAAAGATAATGCTGGAAGCTGCCTTGTTTATGCAAAGATTCCCCAGGAAATGAGAAGACCTAATATTAAGATATCTCATTTGTCCAAGCAGAATGCTTTTTCCTCCTACTGGTGCCAGAAGGAACATTTGGAGGAAGACCGGGCTTATTTACCTGGGCTGGGGGTGGGGAGATAATGTGTTTGGCACATTGGTTTCACAGTGGAACATGAGTGAATCTTAATAAAATAAAGTTAGTTTCCTTTGAGCTTGCAGAGTCTGTGGACAAGACATTTCTGAATTTTTACTAATAATAGCTGTTGTATCAGCCCAAAGAGGTTTGGAGCTTATGGCATGAGATCCATTCCATACATAGTGTTGTGTGAGGGAAGATGGTCTTGGCTTTTGAGACACTTATGCTTAAGGATTTGCTTGGTGGTGTATTTTCTTTTTATGATCATGTTCAGAAATTTGTGGAATTTGCTGTTGGGCTCTTTGGGCCCTAGTAGGCAGCTAAGAATTTACTTGCCAGGACTAATGTCATTTTCTAAATGGTTGATGGCTGCAATCCTGTTCTTTTATTATAAAGCAAGCTTTTATGAATAGGCAAAAAAACCATGCAGGGCTCTGTGATGGACTGTTGGTTTATGATGTTTCTTTTTCTTAAGACCCACACACAGCTGTTAATAAACATATAGCAAACTCTTACTCATGTAAACACTGTATAAAGTTTAACCTAATTAAATCTTTTGTAACTATTCATGAAATGAAAGTAAATATACATTTTTTTGTATAAGTAATAGTTTACTTTTTTGCATGAACAGAAAACAGTTCTGTTTTTGAATTACCTATATGGGGCATTTTATTGCTTGCGTGGTTGTGTGGTTTTCATCCATGCATTCAAGAGACCTTGAAAATGTATTGTATAGCTTTTAAGATTATGCCTCAGTAAATGCAAGAGGAGATTCTTACCATGCTGTGCTCTTGTTAGTGGAGAGACAGGAAGGGGTAAAGAGGCATAACAGAGTTGTATGAGGCTTTAAATAAGTATATATTCCTATCCATTCTCCTCTCAGTAAGGTTGCCTACTATCATTACCTGTTTGGAGTATTTCATATGTTTTTACAGTTGGAAGTTAATTGTTATGCATTGCATTTGTCAAGCTCAGTGTTTTTTGAGAATTGTTTGGCTGTAAATTTTACTAACAAGGTATACTTGTTCAGAATACCAAATGCTCTGTGAGGTAAGAGATGCTGGAAGGATTTGGCTAGGTTATGACTTGCCATTACAGATATTGAGAATAAATTGCCATTAGTGCCATGTTGTGAGATAGTCCTGCTTCACTTTATGGTGATGAAACACTTTGGGAGGCAACTTGTCTCTTGGCATCGGAGAAAGGAATGGTGGTAGAGACGGACTCAGTTCCCTAGTGTTTCAGGATGGGGTTTGGGCAATTCTGCTTATAGCATTAAAGGAGATGGTTCATTCTTAAAAAGTTCAATCATAGGTTCATAGGTTCATACTAGGCTATCTGCCCTAGGGCATTTATAAGCCTAGCCAGAATGTGTTTGGCTTTCGCCACCCATTTTAAATTTATTTTGCTATGCCCTTTTTCGAGGTTAGTATACTGTGCCTCTGTCTAACAGTGACACAGAAGTGATACCCGGGGTAAACCTATGATCTCCCATCCACTCATCAAGATTCCTCTTGAAGAGAGTCAATGAGGGGCTCTGCCTAACCTGGACTGGGATTTTATTCCAGAGTGAAGGGAGCCTCTGGGTTATGAATCTGCCCCTCCAGCATGTCCTATTTATTTCAGTGCTGAGGCTCAAGTCTCTCGAGCGCGTAGCTCGATGGGATTTGGATTTTCTGAGGTGCAGCATATCCATTAATTCCGGGTTGGACATGGCTTTATACGTCAGGCACAGATCGCCTCTGAACAGGCGGTATGCCACTGAGTAGAGCTGGAGTTTCTTTAACCAGGCAGCATATGGCATCTGTTTGAGCCCTTTGATCCTCTTGGTGAGGTACTTTTGGGGTCTTTCCAGTTGCTGCAGGTGTCTGGTAAGGTACATCCCAAAAGGGGCATTGTACTCAATTATGGGCCTGATGAGGGATGAGTAAAGAGGCACGATGACCTCCCTGATCTAGATGTGAATCCCTTCATGATTAGGTGGGCTATATAAAATGTTTTTCTAACCACTTTGGCCACGTGGTTGTCAAATGAGAGATTGCTATCAACTTGGGTCCCCAGGTCCCTAATTACTTCTTCTGTACTTAATGGATTACCACCTATGTGGTAATTTGTGGGCACTTTGTTTTTGCCAAAGGGGATGACTATGCACTTTTTGGCATTTAGCTTGAGGCTATGGCTCTGGCACCAGTTGTCTGTTTCTATGAGGCCCTTTTGGAGGATGCTTGTGTCAGCTAGAGAGTCAATTATGGTGCCCAGTTTGCAGTCGTCTGCGAACTTGGTCAGCCACAGTCCTTCCTTGTTGGCCTGTACCTCCGAGAAATATATACCGAACAAGAGAGGTCCCAGGACTGAGCCTTGTGGGACACCACTTGTAACTGGTTTGGAGTCTGACATGACTCCAGCAATTCTAACCATGTGGGTTCTGTCCTTGAGCCAGTTTGCAATCCATCTAGTGACATAGGGGTTTATATTTAAGCTGGTGAGCTTATCTATAATGCCTGAGTGGGGTATTGTATCGAAGGATTTTGCGAGGTCCAGGTAGGCTGTGTGGACCACCTTCCCCTCGTCAATGGCCTTGGTGACTGTTTCAAAGAAATCAACCAGGTTTAAGAGGCAGGATCTGCCCTTAACAAAGCCGAACTGGGTAGGATCCAGTGTCTGTAGGTCCCCAATATCTTTATTTATGAGGTCCATGATGATCCTTTCCATAGCTTTGCAGACCAAGCTAGTCAGGCTTATGGGGCGATAGTTTCCAGGATCCATTGAGGCACTACCTTTATGGAGAGGGACCACTGTTGCTGTACGCCACTCTTTGGGCACCTATCCTGTAGTAAGGCTGAGATTGAACAGTAGTTTTATGTTTGGGTTTAGCTCTTCTTGGAGTTCATGTAGGACGCAGCCTGGGACACCGTCTGGTCCCATTGATGCTGTGTTTTTTGCTTTGGAGAGGGTGGCTCTTACCTGAGCATCTGAGATGTCAGGGGGGCAGCACTCTGCTGGGATAGATATTTGCCCTTTTGGTGGGAGGGGAAGTTTGCGCTGAACCTGTCAGCTAGGATGTTGGAAATGTCTGTGGGTTCAGTGTATTTTTTGTCATTTTGGACTAATTCTGAGCATATCTGGGAATTACCAGCCAGGTTCCTAGCATAACTAAAGAAAGCCTTGTGATTATCCTTCGTGTCCTGTGCAATTTTTCTCTCAAAGCTGGCCTTAGACAATTTTCTGAGTGCCCGTAGTTTTTTGCTAATACTGATCAGTGATGCCTTCCCTTTTTGGGATTTTGCTCTATCATTTAGTAGCTTCCTCCTTCTATTGTATAGTTTGTTTATGGCTGGGGTCCACCAGACAGGACGTCTGCCTTTGGAGGATTGGGTCTTGGTTTTATTTGGGATCGCATGATCCATGCATTCCTGAAGGTGTTCATAGAATGTGTTTATAAAGGATTCTGCGGTCTGGGCCGTATTTTCCACAGGCCCGGGGGCTTTGAAGGATTCCACCTCGGTTTTGAGGAGTGTGAAATATGCTTTAGAGAAGTTTTTCACTGTGGTTTTCTGGGCAGGGGGTGGGGTCGGGATGTGAATATCCAGTGAGATTAGTTTATGGTCTGATCTTACCAGTGAGGGATACACTTCTGGTCTGGAGCATAGAGTCCCCATGTTGGTGATGATCAGGTCCAGTATGTTTTCCCCTCTTGTGGGAGTGGTAACAAGTTGGTTCCATAGCATTTGAGTTTATAAATTCTAGGAACCTTTGGGCTAGGGTGTTGGAGCTAGAGTGATGCTCCCAGTCTATGTTTGGGTAGTTGAAGTCGCCCAATATAATGGTGTTTGGAGAGACCTTCATATTTTCCAGTGTTCTCAGGCCGAGTGGGGTTCCTGGGTTTGGGAGGGTGGTCTGTAGCAGGCTATAAACTGGAAGGCAGTTTTACCCACTGTTAGTTGCACATGGATAGCCTCTGATGCTTCGAGCTTTGCCACCAACCTGGAGGTGTGGGTATCTTTGACGAATATCTATACTCCTCCTCCTTTTGTGGTTCGGTCCAAGTTTTGGGGCCGAAAAGCATGGTATGAGGTATAACCTGGTAGTGCTGGGGTGCTCTCGGGAGCCCTGAACCAGGTTTCTGTTACTGCACAGATATCGATGTTCTCCATGCTAAGGAGAGTTTCGAGTGTGTGCATCTTGAGGTTTAGACTTCTGGCGTTGAGTAGCATTACTCTTAGTTTCTTATCCCTTGTGATACCTATGGAGGTGGGTTTGTCGTTTTGAGCCTTGCCTAAAAAAGGCACTATGGGGGTAGCAAGAGCCTTCGCCAATATCCGAAAGCCCAGGGGTGACAGGTGCAAGCCGTCCCTAGCGAAGCATTGTGGCTTGTCGAGCATATCATCCCAAGCTGACAGGCATTGGATCCCCTTTGAATGACACCAGTACTTAAGCCAATTGTTGAAATTGATCATCTTGTCTTCATATTGTGGCATCATTCTTGGTGAGGGTAAGATGCTACTCAAGGTCAGGGTCATACCGGCCTGGGCTACATGCTCAGAGAGCTCCTTTATGTCTCTTTTCATGTAGTCTAGGGAGGTACGTCTCAGGTCATTCACACCAGCATGGACAATGACTGAGTCATATTTGTACTTGCCTTGGAGTGACTTGAGTGCTTGTGTTATGTGGCGGATCCTAGCGCCCGACAGGCTGCTCACCGTGACCCTCTCCTTGTTCATCCTGGTAAACGGGACGTCAGTGTGCCTGACGATAGAGTCACCTATTACAAGTGTATCAGGTGTGTTGTTTAGTCTTAAGGGCTGTGACTGTTCGGCACACTGGCTTTGTGAGATATGTGTTGCACGTGTTTTGTTTTGGGGTAGCGGTTGCTTGGGTGTCTGCTTTGGAGGTCTCTGCTGCTTAGGCAGATCTTTATTTAGAGCCTCCGAGTATGTTTTTGTGTGATTATGTGTTTGGTTTGCTGTCATGGTAGGTCTATGTGAGACTGGAATTGTAGTGAGTGTGGTTTCCTTCTCCTCCTGACTGGTTATGCCAGTACTGAGTTGAGAGAGCTTAGCCTCCAGTTTGGCTATATGGTTGCATCTCTCACATGTGTTGGAATTTGTTGGGAGGAGGAGAGGGTTGTCTGTGTACATGAGGCAGTTGTAACATTGCCTCAAGATTCCCAGATTCACCAGCTGGACCGGAGAGGAGATTGACAACTGACCTTTGTACATGCTAGAATAATATTGGGAATTCCTTAATAATTGAAAACAAGGGCCAGTGGGGAGTGAGGGTGTAGTGCTTTTAATTTTTAGTGCTGACTTATATAATTGCTTTAGCGCGCAAGTGCCAGGTAACTTAAGTGCAATGTGTTACAGGTAACTTTTAAATGCAAAAACGACAAACAGTAACTTTCTTTCAAGTGAAACAAGGAAATAAGTACAGTAAGCAATGCAGATATCACTAGTGATCCACAGAAGCGCTGAGAAGCTGCGTATTAGGTGGAATTAGCGTTCCAGGGAAATAACAAGCAAACAAACAACAAGTATATAAACAAAGCTAGATTCAGCAGGCCTGGATCTAGTCTATGCTACAGCAAACAAGGTGTACCAATTTCAGTAAAATACAGTTCAAATATTCAGGCACTATAATTCTTTAACCAGAAATTCCCAGCTCAGAAGGGCAGAGTCCAGCCTCTTCTCCCACAAGAGTGCAGACCACGAACCTTCTTAATGTAAAATAACTGGCCTGAAGCCCAAGTGCCTAAACCAGAACTAATACACTTTAAGAATAACAGACACTGGGCTCTCAATCAGCAGTTCCCAACTTAGAAGGATGAAAGCTACCTGTCCTGCCACCACAGTGCATGCCACAAACCTTCCTAATGTAAAACAACTGGTCTGAAACCTAAGTGCTTAATCCAAAAGACTTAGAATGATAACTACACTTTAATCAAGTTACTACCAAGCAGTAATAAATACAATTGAATACTTTAGAGAATGCCTGGATTAGTGCTCAAGTTACACAAACAAAGCTAGATCCAGCAGGCCCGAATCCAGTCTATGCCACAGCAAACAAGGTGCACCAACTTCAGTAAGAAGCAGTTCAGATATGCATGCACTATAAGCCTTTAACCAGAAATTCCCAGCTCAGAAGGGCAGAGTCCAGCCTCTTCTCCCACAAGAGTGCAGACCACGAACCCTCTTAATGTAAAATAACTGGCCTGAAAGCCCAAGTGCTTAAACCAGAATTAATACACTTTTAGAATAACAGACACTGAGCCCTCAATCAGCAGTTCCCAACCTAGAAGGATGTAAGCTACCTGTTCTGCCACTACAGTGCAGACCACAAACCCTCTCAGTGCAAAACAACTGGTCCGAAGCCCAAGTGTTTAAACCAAAAGGCTTAGAATGAGTTACACCAAGCAGTAATAAATACAATTGAGTACTTTTAAGATGATGCAAAAGTAAAATAAAGTAGGTAGAAACACAAGTACAGTAAAAGCAGATGAATTTTTTTTTTCTGAAAAAGTGCTGAGATCAAAGAAACAGATTTGAGTGCTGAAACTAGAAAACTGGCTAGTTATAAGAAAAAAAACTAAGCTAGAAGGCTTCCCTCCAACACAGAAGGGCTTGGGGGCTCAGAAACCTACAAATAGTCTATACCACTTAACAGGAAAGGCAGGAAACAAGCTTACATTTTTTTTCTGTTTCCCAGATGCTCTCTTTGTACACAGTAGGAGTGCCTGAAATCAGAATATGATCTCACTGCACTCAGTTGAGTGAGCAAATGAGATGGGCCCAGAAGGAGTATCCAAGCACAAATTTACAAGAGGGGCGGGCAGTTTCAAGGCCACTAAGATTAACACCAAAACAAAAACAGGAAGGGTGGGTGGGACTAACTGAAGAGCAGAGTCAAAACTTCCAGTTCAGTTAATATTCCTGCAACACACAGTTAAAATCAATTTAAATACTGTATTTTTTGAAAAAAAAGTGCAGATAAAGGTACTTAAATTCTCTTATACGTCCAGTTGAATACAGCAAGTTCTTAGCCGGCCAAAGCTGAGGTTTTTAAGCAGAAAATATTTCACACTTTACCACTTAAATAGGCAAGGACAGGAAATCAAGGAATGTGGCTACCCCCACACCTGTAATTACCAGCAAATAACAAAATTCAGCAAACACTGACTAACTTCCAGTTCAGTTAATATTCCTGCAACACACAGTTAAAATCAATTTAAATACTGCATTTTTTTGAAAAAAAAAAGTGCAGATAAAGATACTTAAATTCTCTTATACGTCCAGTTGAATACAGCAAGTTCTTAGCCGGCCAAAGCTGAGGTCATAGACCCCGGGGGACATATTTATTGAAGATTTAGACATTACAAGCTGTCAGTGATTGAACCCTACTATGGTTGAGTATGTGAAGAGACAGGAATGGGTTTGCCCCATTTGCTTTGGGTTAGTACTTTAAGTGGCTGCATTTTGCCCACTACAGGTACAGTGTAACATCACTATGTAGATTTGCTAACCATTCATTTTTTTCCCAAAGTGACTGCAACATTGAATTGTCTGAACTCAAATTGTCAAATTGGGTTTCTGTGTGCCATAGAAAATGGGGTCCTGTAGTTTGTCTGGGCACCATTTATGGATGACTTTTTTGTTAAAGGAGCATTTTAATGGGATGCAGACACCCTTAGGATACTTAGAAAAAAGGGATACTCATAATTTTGAGGACTATATCTGTGATCTTATGAACTAGTTTGAATTTAAATGCAACACAATTATAGGAAAATATATACTAACTCTCAGACTGATGTATCTGAGTATTTCCTCTTTTCTAATGCAGAACAATTTCAGTATGCACAAGTAGCTGGTGTGTAAAAGGGGAAGACTAGTCCTTTACACTGAAGGTGGAGGAGGCTTGCCTCTCCAGCAAAAATGCTTTAATTATGTAACGTCAGTTTTCAAACTTTGCCATTATTTCTGTTTGATATCACTTACATTTTCATAATTTCAGGAGTCACATTATTGAATAACAAACCTCTGATAGGAAGCTGAAAAAATGTAGCACTTGCAGTGATGTGTACATAACTCTAGTTTGGTAGCAAAACCGGTATAATACGGGCTTCCAAGATGGCTGCACAGTGATCAAAAGTGTGATGTGAGGTATTGCTAGCTATGCCAGAAGAAGTAAGACAGTGGATGTGTAATGTATGCACCATAGCTAGTTGGCATTTTGTAAAAATTTGTCATTTGTATATCAAACTGATATGCTTGTGTTGTAAAATGTCTTTGTAAAGCTGCTTGTGTTAAAAATCTGCCAACAGTCGGTCCTGCTGGTTAGAAAAGAAATACATCTGTATGCCAGTCTGTATTGCAACTGTTGAAGTTAATAAATTGCAACAGAGGATACTGGAAGAGAAGAGGTTAATCTCAGCCCAGCTAACTTTGAAAATAATCTGAAATTAAATTACCTGGATTCGGCCATAAAAAATGGATCTTACAGTTTTGACTGCAGCCAGAGGAAAAATGTCTGTGAAAACCAGAAGTAGGAATCCTACTGTAGTATCCTTAGGGGTGAACTAATTGCTTTCTTGGAAGGGTGGATGTTTTTGAAATGGTTTTATAGCTTCCAAATGCTATAACACATCTTAGCAAAGCTTTATGTGTGTGCATTATGATTATGCGTGTGTATTATGGTTCAGTTTCTAGTAAAAGAGGTAGTGTGGGAACCAGAGTCAGGTGACCAGATGTATGTGATGTCATTCTGTAATCAAGCACTGAAATGATGTTTTAATACTAGATGAGAAAGAAATCTCAGGGTAGTCTCTTTGAGTGGTCTTTCTTTGTCAGGTTTCTCACACACACCTTGCCTTGCTCTAGTAAGTGAACTAGGTAACAGTAATTCTTTAGATCAGTCAGGCAAATATAGTGTGATTAATTAAGTTTTCTGTTTCTGTGTGAACCTTTCCATCTGTGTTATTTTTAATATTCCCTGTGATTGAAACTATATGTTTTTTATTGTAAAATATTCGGCATTTTCATCTTCTTTATTTATTTAAATATATTTAAACTTTTCATTGTGGCTGGTCTTTTAGAGAATATTTTAACCTTTGAGAGTACTTATATTTAATTGGTGACACTAGCCAATCCTGAAAGCCTTGCTGCATTGGTCAAACACTATCATTTGTATTGGTATCGGTTTTACTTTGTGTAATTGGGTACCCTTGTAAAAGCCTTACAGTAGCTGTCTTCGCAGTGTTTTGGTGGAATTTCATCCTTATAGTCTGGGCAGAGGGAGCATAGCTGGGCAGAGGGAGCATAGCTGGTAAATCTGTGCCAGCCTTTCCCAGTTGTGTGTGTGTGTTTGTGTATAAATCAAATCTTAGAGTGTGTGTCAGCTACTTGGAGCAGGGACAACAAGCACTGGTTTCAGAGAGGGTCGTGGAAGACTTGGGTTGGAAGACTTGCCTGAGGACTCAACTCTACAGCTGTGCCAGTGGGGAGTCTTATTTGGGGTCTGGATAGAGAGAGGGAAACCCAGCCCCAGTACAGAGTGCACTTCCTTTGTGCTCCTGAAGTTGTGCTTGGTGCAGAGAGCTGCATATAGAAATTCTTTGTGTATCTGTCTTTGTCCCAAGTAAATGTCCCTCGTCAGTGACAGTAGTGAGGACTGAGGCTCCTTGATTACTGGCTCACAGGAGGGACATCACAAACAGCTTAACTTCAGTTTTCCCATTATGAAAAAAGAAACAGAACTGTGCCGGAATTCTATCATTTGTAGTAAATTCAGTTACTGGTTAGTAAGTATACTGTCTGAATGCCAGCAAAGTAGAAACTAAGAGAGCCTGAAAGAAAATTGGCTAGAAAAGGTGAAGGGGAAAACAGTGACTGAGAAGAATTCTGCTGCTGTTGTTTGGTCCAACACATGCCTTCCAGTAAAGTCAAAAGTCCTTAGAGCTGATTAAAATAATGAAAACACTGAAGTATATAAACTTAAATAAGCTGGAAAATATAAGAAGTTTTAAACAGATGTTTAGATGAACTGATATAACTGCAAAAATCAGAGGTCGAAATGAAGAGAATGCTGGCTGAGTGTTAGACTGCTCAAGAATTGTTTAAAAATGATAAAATTAGAGAACAAGCACACAGGTAAAACCTGAGATTTTCTGCTTTACCAGAGAAGTTGGAAGGAACAGATTGTATTAATTTATAAAGGCACAAATAAGTAACTGGAGTGATATTATTATATAGTAGGAGTTGTTTTATTGTAAGGGCACATTGTGTGTATGCTCCAGATGTAGCCATGAAAAAGAACCCACGACCTCTAATAGTAAGGATGCAATAATACCAGAAAAAATAGTTGACACTGACAAAACAATGACAGAAGGGCAAAGTATTAAAAGCTGAAGACATTAGAGTGTTTGTGGAAAACTATTATTCGTAAATGTATTCCAGCAAACAGGAAATGTCAAGAGGCAGCTGTGAGATTCAAGCTGCTGTAGCCAGCTTTCTTCAAAATATATTTTTTCCTGAAGAATCGGACATTTTTCAATGCAGTACAGGCTAAGGAGGAAATGCCCATGCTCAACAAAAAGTGAGCCATCAAACAGAAGGGAGCCCTGCTTCTCATTCTTCTGATAATAAAGCTCATAGAGAGACTTTGTCAGTGAAACCTTTTCCAGTGTTCCAAAGGAAAACGCTTGAAGAGACAAAAAAAGCATAGGAGTTGACTAGAAAGAATTGGAAGTACCTAGGAATTGAATCACTGTCTGGAGGTGGGCGATTTATAGATAAATAAGACCAGCAGCAACATGGAAATTGGTGACCTAAATTTGGGATTGCAAACCATCAATCACATTTTCTTGTATAGCCATATTTCACAAAAGTGGAAAGAATAGACATTTGACTTTTATTAAACTTGTAGGCAAAAGACTTTTAAGTCCCCCATTTCACATCATTAATGTTTGGAAAGACATTGAAGGGAAAAGGATGGAAAAAGGAAAATGTAATTTCACCTCCTTAAGAGTAATTTGATAAACTATGGTGTAAATAAAACATTTTTAGATATTGTATATGATAGATATTAAAGTAAACAGGTACATTTTTCTTTTTGGTATTAAGAAATACAGGCATTACAATGCAAGAAGAGAAAGGGCTGGTGAGGGATGAGGTGTAAAAGTACACAGATCATAATGTATGTAGACCTGATATGTTTTTTTTTTTCTCTTACTTATGCATAGATTAATGCCTGGCTTAAGACCTTTGGCTTAATCTAAAAACAATGTTTAAGTGGAAATGAATAAATAAGAGAAACAAATGTAATGAAACATTTTCTTTTGCAATAAATCAGTTGTTCCTATTAGGAGGGTTAAACTTCATTATTTGATGTACATAGTTTTCTGTGTTTTGTATTAAGTTAATAGGTTATAGGAATGTTCTCGGGGGGGTATGTTTGTTTTTTGAGAGTTTTTAAAACAACATTTCTTGTAAAATGTGACATCAGTTCAAATTGGACAAAGAACTGTATAAAAGATCGACCTGCCAAATATAAGTGGGTGCATGTATCACCAAAGATCCTAATAAACATCTAAAAAGCTATCCTATATAGTAGGTGGAGATAATGACCTCTTGTCATACTGGCAACACTTTCCATATTATCTTGGAATGCGAATAGTCTCACAGGTAGACAGAACAAGGAAAGAGTATTAAATTCTATTAAGAAATGCCAAGGGTAAATAGAAATGCTACTGGAGACCAGTTTAGAAAGAACTGGACATGTGAATTTGATAAAGGATTTAATGACAGATATTCAGCAGAGAGTATGAGACAAAGAAAAAGAGGAGTACTTGTACTAATTGCTAGAGGAGCTTCAATAATGATAGAAGAGGGGGAAAACAATAATGGTTGATTTTGTGATAGGGGCTACTGGTAAGAGTGGAAGATTACGATAGCATGTATTTATATTCCATCTAAAAATACTATTATGGAGCTTAAAAGAATTTAGGAGAAATAAGACATTTTCAACAGGGAGTATTACTTATGTGTGGGGATTGTATTTTACCTAGAAGGGAAAATGTAACAAAAGAGGGTAAATTTCTGAAGAAATTTATGAAAATATTTGGTATGGAATATGTGAATTCAGTAGTCGGAACTCTGAGAGAACTTGTGTACTATTCCCAAAGGTATAAAAACGGGGCTAGAGTACACAGAAATTATATTTTACAGGATCATGTGCTTTAAATTGAGAGCATTGACACACATCCAATAACTATTTCAGATGATGTGCCAATAAAAAAGGTAAACATGAAGGGTAATGAAGTAAAAAATGAGACTGGCACTTTCCACTTGTCTATTAAAAAGAGGAATTTAAGGAATGGGTAGTGGAAATTATTCAGGAGTTATTAGGAAAGATAGAAAGTTCTTCAGAAGCTATAGCTAGTGAGTGGGATTAAGTGAAGTTTAAAAATAGCATGAACTAAAACTCCAAAGAAAACTGACAAACCACTTAATAAAACAGAGGCAAAAAAATAGAAACTGTTATTTGTATATTGGCGCTTTTGTCAAGTTTAATAACTCACCTTCTTCAGACAAAAAGAACAACCATATCAGGTAGACTTAAATACCAAAAACAAAATCATATGACCAAGCAGTGACCACATTACTTTTCTAAGAAAAATATTTTGAATGCATATAAAGTCTTTCTGTTTGTCTGAAGAAGTAACTTGATGAAAGCACTAACATACAAAAAACAGTTTGTCTCTGTTTTTTTGCCTCTTTTTTTTTTGTTTTATTAAGTTTAAAAATAGGGTGGAAATAAAAGAAAGATATGTGGTTAAAAAGTAACAAGGATTATGAAAAGGGGCTAACTGCTAACTGAGGTTAAAGTTTTGAATAAGGGGAAACTTATAGAACAATAGGCACAACTGCAGAGTGCTAAAGAGAAAATACGGGCGTACCTGGATAAATGCATGAGTTGAGAAAGATTGCTTTTGATAAATCCAGAGCACAAAAAATTTTAAGACAATGATTTGGGGAAACAAAGTAGAAAGGGTTGTTGCCAAACTTAGAGAGCGTATAACTAGAAAAATAAACAGAAATCACAGGATCATAGGTTACTAGGCTATTGGCCCTGAGGCTGTTATAAGCCTAGTCAAGAATTTAGCCCATGTTTTAGACAAGTCAACACTTGATGCGCCTATCCAGCAGGGACACTGGTGGAATCCCAGGGGTGTATTTTCTGTTTCCCATCCAGTTATCCAGGTTGCGCTTTAAAAGGGGTAAAGTGGTACTCTGCTTGATGTGGAGAAGGAGTCTATTCCACAGATGGGAGAGTCTTTGGGACACATCTGTCCCAATGAGTCCTGTTGATGTCACAAACCAGGTTGAGGCCACGCGTGTGGGTTACTCAAGTGGAGCTTGACTTGCGGATATGCAGCAGTCTTATCAAGGCGGGGTCCAGGATCGCCTTGTATGCCAGACAGAGGTCACCTCTTTGGAGTCTGTATGAAACTGAGTAGAGGGATAGGGCTTTTAGCCTGTGTATGGTAGCTGTTTGAGGCCCTGGACTCTCCTAGTGAGGAGCCTCTGTGGTCTCTCCAGCTGCTGCATGTGCTTTGCGAGGTACATGCTGAAAGAAGCATTGTACTGAATAATGGGTCTTATAAGGGAAGAATACAGGGATGTTATGACCTCCTTGTCCCTGGATGAGATACCCTTATGAGGTGAGCCATGTAGAAGTTTTTTTGTAGAATGGAAGCAAAATGGTGGTCAAAAGTCAGGTTGCTATCAACCCGGGTGCCCAAATTTATCACGACTGATTGTGTACTTAGGATGTTATTAATGTGATAATTTGTTGGGACATCACTCTCCCCAAAGGGGATGATGATGCATTGTTTGGTATTTAGCTTGAGGCCATGTTTCCGGCACCAGTCATTTGTCTGAGTGAGACCCACTTGGAGGATGTCCACATCACTAGGGGAATTTGATGACTGCACCCAACATGCAATCATCTGTGAACTTGGTCAGCCATAGTCCAATGGTTTTGGCCTGCACCTCAAAGTATAACCCAAATAAGAAGCCCTAAGACTGAACCCTGGTGTGTGCTGCTTGTTACAGGTCTACTGCTTTAGGTGGCTTCCCCTATTTTGACTAGGTGGGTTCTATCAGTGAGCCAGTTTGCTACCCATCTGATAACCTATAGACTGATGCCTACTTGAGAGAGTTTATCTATTATGCCTGAGTGGAGAATAGTGTCGAAGGCTTTGGCCAGGTCAAGGTAGGTGGTGTGCACCATCTTCCCCTTGTCCATGGCTTTGGTGACTGTCTCAAAGAAGTTGACCAAATTTAACAGACATGACTTCCCCTTGATGAAGCTATACTGTGTGGGATCAAGTGTTTGGAGGTTGCCAATGCCCTTGTTAATGAGGTCCATGATAATCTGTTCCATGGCCTTGCAGTTCAGGCTAGTTAGGCTGATGGGTTTATAATTTCCTGGATCTGTGGACACTTCACCTTTGTGCAAAGGGATGTCAATGGCTGTCCTCCACTCACTTGGGATGAAGCTGGTACTCAGGCTTTGTTTGAACAGGACACCTAATGGTGCTGCAAATTCCTGCCTGAGTTCACCTCGGATGCAGCCTCTGGGATGTTATCTGGTCCCATGGAGGCTGTATTTTTTGCCTTTGAGTGAGCAGTGATGACCTGTTCCCTAGATATAAGTGGAAGGGGTCAGTACTGGAAATGTCCTGATTTACTGATGGGGGGAGGGCAGAGGGGTGAGTTTTCACTGAATCTGTCAGCCAGCAAGTTTGCAAATTCTACAGCATTTGTATATGTGGTGTCCTGAACCACCAGTTCTGAACATATCTGGGCACTTCCTTTGAGGTTGTGGACATTGAAGAAGGCTTTATGACTGTCTGTAGTACATGTGGCCAATATGGATTTGAAGTTTGCTTTGTAGGATTTCACTAGTGCTCTTATTTGCTTGTTCAGGCTAAGGAGACATTTCTTCCAATTGGGCATCTGCTCCTTCTTGGTCTTGGACAGCAACTTATTTTCTTTTTGTTATGGCGTTTTATTGCAGATGTCCACCAGACAGGTTTACTCTTCCTTGCAGAGGATGTTTTAGTCCTGTCGGGTGTTCCTGATTCCATGCATCTATATAAATGCTTGTATAGTGCTTTGGTGTAGTTTTGGATATTGGTGCCAGTTCCTACAGAGAGGGAGGGGCTGTGAAGCTGTTTATACCATCCAGCAGGAGTCTGTAATCAGCTTTAGAGAAGTTTTTATGTCTGACCCTAGCTGGAGGGGGGGTTGGGGGAAATGGTGACTTTGAAAGTGACCACTTTATGGTTGGATCTTACCAGGGAGGATGATACTGTAGGGATGCTGCAGTGGTTACTCATGTTGGTTAATACCAAGTCCAAGATATCACCTCTTGGGGTGGGGGGTGTTCGCATTGACAATGTTGAGGAATCTCTGGCTATTTGTGTTCTGGCATGAGTAGTTCTTCCAATATGGGTAGTTAGTCACCCAGGATCAGGGTAAGGGGTTGAATCTTGATGGATTCGAACAGGTCCAAATAGGTGGATTGGGCATCTTCAGTCAGATTTGGAGGCCGGTAGCAAGCTATGATTTCAATAAGGGTCCTGTCAATGGTTAACTGCACCTGGAGTGTCTCCTGTACGTCATCCTGTTTGACCAGCCTGGAGGTGTGTATGTCTTTTAAAATTATATTGAAACTCCACCTCCTTTGGCTTTACTGCCCACCGTTTGGGGTCTGAATGTATGATAAGATGAGTAACCAGTTAAGACTGGGATGCTCTCCACAGCTTTGAACCAGGTTTCTGTGACTGCACAGATGTCAGCATTTTCCAGGGTTGAGAATGCTTGCAATAACTGTAGTTTCATGTTTAGACTCCTAGCATTTAGCAGCAAGACCTTCAGTTTGTGTTTTGTTGAAATTTTTATGTTGGTAGTTTTAACCTCATCACTTTTCCTAAAAAAGGCACTATGGGAGAGGCAAGAACCCTTACCAGAAGCCTGAAGCTCAGGTGAGACAGATGCAGACCATCTCTGGCAAAGCATTGTGGTTTGTCGTTCATATCTTCCTAGGTTGTCTGGTACTAGATCCCCCTGGAATGACACCAGAAACTAAGCCAATTGTTAGTCCATCATTTTCTGTTTGTATTAAGGCATCATTCTGATTGATGGCAGAATTCTGCTTAAGGTTAGGGACATACCTACCTGGGACACATAATCAGTGAGCTCAATCATGTCTCTCTTTATATAGTCCAGGGAGGTACGTCTCAAGTCATTCACACCAACATGGACTATGGCAGAGTCGTAACAGTACCTGTTGTTGAGAGACTTGAGTGCGTATGTGATATGGTGGACTCTGGCACCTGACAGACAACTAACCATGACTTTCTTCTTATCCAGCCCAGTGAGAGGGACATCTGTGTGTCTCACAATGGAGTCTCCTATGACTAATATGTTGAGTTTATGGTGAAGCCTTTGGGGCTGTGAGACACATGTGTGTGGACTATGTATGGTATGTGGCGTGGAGTGCTGAGGAGATGACGTGTTTTTTTTTTTTTTTTTTTGCCTCTGAGGTCTCCTTTTTGTGCGTATGTTTATGAGGACCTCTGCATATGTGGCTGTGTGTGGTGTGGGTGGTGGTTGAGGTGTAGTGATTGTGTTGACAACCTTTTCGGTGCCAGATATACTGGCTTGAGAGAGAGAGAGCATGGACTCTTGGTTCCTAATGTCATTGTATCTCTCAAAAAATTGTGTTCCTAGGTGGTGGTGGCTGTGTACAGGAGACAGTTGCTACACTATCTCAGGATGCCTATATCAGCCAGACTGGCAGGAGATACTGTAGGAAATTGCCCATCCGTATTTGTCAGAATCTGAGAGAGAAAGACCAGGGTAAGCTAAGGGCTGGGCCTAAAGACCTAGTGCTTAAA
The DNA here is from genome assembly GCF_019279795.1 of Protopterus annectens. Taxonomy (NCBI): domain Eukaryota; kingdom Metazoa; phylum Chordata; order Ceratodontiformes; family Protopteridae; genus Protopterus; species Protopterus annectens. The sequence goes on from NC_056738.1 coordinate 443,693,109, forward strand.
CCAGAACTAAGAGGATTAGAATAACAATTCATTTAGACAAGCTATAAACAAGCAGTAAAAAATGCAACTGAAAAGATGCAGTTGAACACTTTTAGAGAGCAAGTAGCAGGAAAAAGCAAGATGAAGTAACAGAGTAGTAGGAAGAAACACTATTCAGGTGCTTATATTTTTTTTGTATTTGTGTTCCTATCTGATCCTGTAGAGGTATTAGATATTTCAGAAACTCTGTGAAAATTTATATAAAGTAGAGAAACTTGGAAATCCAGAAAAAGCACAAATGGAAATATTTATGGAAGATTTAAATATGCCAAGGTTAGAGGTTGATAAGGCTCAGCAATTAAGAGTTAAGGTATGAGAGAGAAAAATGGTGATGTATAACTGCAGAAAAGTGTTGAGGAAAAGATGGTATTCTGGTGGAAGTTTGGAAACTAGGAGGGAAGGAAGTGATATGTTTGTTTCCCGGTATTTTAAAAGGAGGGGAAGCACCAGCATCCTGGAAGAAAGCTGTCGCCGCTGCAATACCTAAAGATGGTAAAGACCCATCAGATTCGGCTTCGTATAGGCCCATTTCAGTTTTAAACCATAATTACATAAGTGTTTGTCTATAATAGTTAAAGGAATGGGAAAGGTGTTGCCAAAATTGATAGATATGAATCTGTTTTTTGGAGGGGAGGCAAACATTAGACAACGTTTAATATAATGATGATGATCAGAGGGAAGCAGAGTATAAGAAAATACGACTGCTGCTGGTGGGTCTTGATGCAGCGAAAGCATTCAGCAGAGTAATCTGCTAGTGCAATGGAAGCATTTGCATTCCCTGATAGAATAATAAGGTTAGTTAGTAGAATATATGCGAGACCGTGGCAAAACTTAAGGTGGGAAGGTTCCTTTCTGTCAAGTTGTGTCTAAAGAGAGGAACCAGACTAGTGTCCTTTGTCCCCTTTGTAATTTGCTTTATATTTAGAACTGTTGGCAAAGAAAAGGGACTCAAATTCAAGGATATATGGTATAGTATGAAAAGCTGACTTTATTTGCAGATGATATTATTTTGTACGTGTTAAATCCAGAAAAGGACATCTCAGTATTTTGGAACATCTTGAGGCATTTCAAGTTTTTCAGTATATAAAATTGATGAAACAAAGGCTATAGTTGTTGGACCAATTCATGTGTAGGTACATTGTTTATGGGGATATGATAAAATGAAGTGTTTAGGAGTATGGATTTAAAAGAATAAATAAAAGATAATACAATAACTGAAACTGGAAGCAGTTTGTTTATGGATAGCAAGATATAAGCAATGAAAATGTTTTTAATCCCTTAGTTTTATATATGTCATATTTTTATCGAGCAGTGGAGAAGTTGTGGACAGTAAGAGTTTAAGAATTTTATCTGGGAGGGGAGAAGAACAAGGATCAAGTAGGATAAACTGATACTTCCAAAAGAACAAGGTGGATTAAGATTACCTGAGTTTGAAGGGGTATTTTAGAGCTACACAGTTAAGACTTGTATATATAACACAAGCAGAAAGCTGTAATTCAGAGTGGAAAGGGATGATAATAAAGTGGTGAAGAATCAAGAAATAAGGATAGAGTGGGATTTTGAATGCAGATCCTTAAGGAAAATTATAGTTATAAGTAGCAGAAAGTAAGAAGCTAACATGGGAATTGGGAAAGATTTTGCCGATGGGGATGACTACATTTTGGGGTACAGAAAATAAGAGGCTGCTGGAATTTACTGAAAAACAACTGGTAAATGTACTCGGGCATTATGAGCAAATATCTGGGAAGGTGATAGAATTGGAAGAAGACAAAAAGACATTTGGACTGCAGGCAAGAGATGGTCTTCCACATCAGGGATTGAAATTGCAGTATAGGGAAAGGAATAGGAGAATCCAAAGTGAAAGACCTGCTCTGGTAGAGTTTTTAATTGAATCTAGAGCAGAAACTGCTAGTACTTTAAAAAAAAAAATAAAAATAAATTAGTAGGGATATACAATACTGCACACTGATTACAGGAATCAATCGGAGGAGGTTAGAAAAGATTGGGAAGAGAGACTGGATAAGCAGTTCACATGTAAACAATGGGAGGACACGTGTATGGTTCCCAATTTTACAACAAAGTCTAGAATATTTGGGATTTTTGCTTAGGTGTTTGGCTATTTTTTATATCCCAAGCAAGACTGCAAAGAATTTTTCCTCGGGTAGATGACAAATGTTGGAGGTTTGATTGGAAAAAGAGAGGTAACTGGGAACAAATGTATAATGTGTTGGCAGACTTAAAATTCTCTGCAGATTACTCTGTCAGAAATATTTTTTGATCAAATGGGTATAATGGGTATAACTACTGAGTTTACAGGATCCAAATGACCTAGACATGGTAAGACCTTAGTTTAGTTAAGTTTTTTTCTTCTTTTTTTGGCTTTTCCCAGTTAAGGGTCACCACAGCGGAACTCCAGTCTGCTAATGATTGGCAGTAGATTTTTATGGTGCCAAGGTGCCAGCCCAATGTCCAACTTTCAATGAAGGCACACCCATTCACGCATGTCTTTTGAATGCCACTCAACCGTGGGGAGGACATGCAGACTCCACACAGAAGGCACTCCAGCTGAGAATCGAATGGGAGAACCTCTTTCTGTGAGAGGACAACGTTACTGCTGCACCACCATGGCTTACCTTAGTTTAGTTCAGTTTAGTTTAGTTTAATTCTTTTGGCTGCCAAAAAAAACAATTAGTAGAGATGGAAATTAAAGTCAAAACCACCTGTTTTTGATGTATTGAATATTGTATCAGAGAAAAGAACTGGAAGTGGTATCTTTATAAATGGCTATGGGCAAATTATATAGAAAAAAAATGAAAACTGGGAACAATGCACTCTGAATAATGTTTGGGAGGGGGTGGAAGGCAGGAATTGATTCATTTATGTAATGTTGAAATGATAAATATACAAAATAATATATGTGGTGAATAGTGTTTAACTATGAATGTCGATGTGGTTTGTTTTTCTTTATATAAATGTATGTTTGCCTGTGTCTCAAGTGATAATTCAATAAAGATGTTAAAAAGAAATGTATATATGAAAGCTAATATTCTAGGCTGCCTGTAAGTAAGTGCTGCACATCATCTAATCAAATTCCTAAGTCTTTTCAAACTTGGCCTGCTCATGAGTTCTCTCCTTGATGTATGGCATATTGCTATATTGGTGCATCTATGTAATGGTAGCCCTACAACGGACCCAGTAAATACAGACCTATTAGTTTTTCTAGGTCACTTTGTATGGTCATGGAACACATAATTAACAAACTGATCATTTGTAACATTGACAACCTTCACATCTCTTCAACCAAATTTTAATTTGGATTTTTAAAAGGCAGGTCATGGGGTACATAATCTGGTTGACTTCCTTAACAGGGTCACTGTAGCTTTTGATGAGGGTCTTACTGTGTCCATCCTTAGTGTAACCTGGCTAAATCCTTTTGAAGTGATCCCTTTGTTTGCAATGGAGGCAAATCATCAGACTCCTTAACAACCAGTTAGATTTTACTGAGTAGTAAGCTAGTTTTTTTTAATGGGTTATGCCAACTGGCCTTTCACTGAGCTAGGTCTTTGCTTTCCATGTGCAAGGTGCAGGGTTTATAAATGACCTATGGTCTGTTTGTAGTTTGTATGTTCTCCCTGTGTCTTTTTGGGGGTTCCAGTCTCCTCCAAAAAGGCATGCTGAGTGTTTTCCATGTCAGAATTACCCAATAATTGAGCTGTGAGCAGCAACACAGACTCCGAATGTTGCCCAGATATCCAAATTTTACCAACACCTGGTGTGATAGTTATGAGCTCTCCATAAATCCAAAAAATGCAGTATAGTTACTCTGTTAAAGCCACATCCCTATCCATGTATGATTCTTAGCAGATACTGTCTTGAGACCTCAGCTCCTTTTGTTTTTTATGAGCAGCCTTTCGCTATCATATCTCTGTAGTGAGGAGTTCCTTCATCCTTGCACAGCCTGTCTGCAATGTAAGAGGTCATAGTCCCACTATACTAGACACTTGTTAGACCCACCTTGGAAAAGAATGCCACGTTTTATTATGTACCTGTCTGAGCACCCACATCATCTTTGTCTGGAAATGTATGGATCTTTCAAGGTGAAGTGCAAGTTATCCTCTTGTATTAAAAGCCTTATACTCCAAAGTGCTTTTCATAGAGACTCTCTGACAGATGGCCTTTCTTTCAGCTTTCTGATGGTGACAGACCTCCCTCAGTATTGCCCTGATGATAGATGGACTCTTTCTAAATTGAGGCCACAGTGCTGTTTGCAGTCTGGTGGCCACTGTCATCGTAAGTCCTTGCATTGCAGGCCAGACCTCCTGCTTGGAGCTAGTCATACACTAGGGTAGGCTCTGCCCCCAGGATGAAGGAACCTAGTGTTGGTCATCTGCTCTCATTCTCCCTTGTTCACTGCACCAGAAGCCCATCAGTTATGGGTTGCAGTTGGGGATTCCATTCCTCTGTGCCACAGGGACAACTAAACAGAAATAGTTTTGTAATATTATGTTTTTAGCCATTATTTTTGAATGTTTGACTATCAAATATGGTGACTAGATTTAGTTTACTAAGCTTTCTAAATGAAAAGAAATTATTCTCCTTTGTTATGACTGGGAACAGTAGATTTCAGTTGACGGGGACTACATTATAGGAAAAAAAAACTTGTTACGTACAAATAGTACACACTTGGTACATAGAGCTAGATCACTGCAGTTAAGAGATCTGAAGGGGTAGTTACAGGTTTGAGTTGCAGCCTTTTTGCTTGGGAGTGGGGCACAGTAAGACCTATACAGAGGTATAAAAGTGGCTGGGTAGGTGATGTGTAGCACATGCAGACATGGGCATCTCCTTTAAGGAGAGACCTTGGTATTCATAGCTACTAGAGATGTCCATATTGTTGACTGATTGAAAATGGCTGGAGTTTTGATACTAAAGTAATTAATTGTTGCAAAAAGCATACTCCATTTTTGGTTGTAGAGTGTTCTGCTAGAACTGAAGGTGAGCAGGTTAGATATCCTGGAACAGATTTCAATTGTTTCAGGATCTTATCAGTGGTCACTTCAACATTATACCTTGTAGAAAGGGTGGGGTCAAACCAAGGGCTGAGAAATGTTTAATCTGGAGAGTGCATGATTGCTTCATTGAAGAAGTTATAGAGTTGCACATCCTAGGCATTTATTAGTCCGTGTAAAGTTCCCAACAGCCTACTAGCTGATTTGTTTGTATTTATTGCTCATTTTATTTCAAAGAAGTGTTTCTGTAAGTTTTCTTTAGGAAGCTCAAGTGTAAGTAACCATACAACAATGGAGTATAGGATTAAATGGGCTTGAGGTGGGAGCAAATAAGGTCATTAAAGGAATTTGGTTAGTGAGAAACAAGGCTGCTAATGAATAGTAGTAGTATAGGGCCAAGGCTTGAACCTTATGAGACACTAGGTCAGACCATGTATAGTTTAAAACTCACGATGATCAGTTGAGAGGGGTAGCCTTTGGAATGTGGCTAATGGATCTTGACCGTATCTTAAGTTGGAATGTGGCTAATGGATCTTGACCGTATCTTAAGTTGGAATGTGGCTAATGGATCTTGACCGTATCTTAAGTTGGAATGTGGCTAATGGATCTTGACCGTATCTTAAGTTGGAATGTGGCTAATGGATCTTGACCGTATCTTAAGTTGGAATGTGGCTAATGGATCTTGACCGTATCTTAAGTTGGAATGTGGCTAATGGATCTTGACCGTATCTTAAGTTGGAATGTGGCTAATGGATCTTGACCGTATCTTAAGTTGGAATGTGGCTAATGGATCTTGACCGTATCTTAAGTTGGAATGTGGCTAATGGATCTTGACCGTATCTTAAGTTGGAATGTGGCTAATGGATCTTGACCGTATCTTAAGTTGGAATGTGGCTAATGGATCTTGACCGTATCTTAAGTTGGAATGTGGCTAATGGATCTTGACCGTATCTTAAGTTCTGCAGCTTGTAGAGTGGCTCACTGTTTTAAAAGCTTTCTTCACATTTATTAACAGAGCTCCAGTACACCTTACTCCAGGTTACTGTAGAATGGCGTGTGTGTGTGTGTTTTTGTGTGTGTGTATGGAGGCACATGTGTGTGAAAGCCTTTGTGGACTGCATGGTGTGATTGTCAAGGCACCATCTTTTTTGACAATGTATACAAAACTGATAAAAAAAAAAAAAAGCTTCTCTAGCAACTTGCAAAGGAGTAGATGTTAGTAATGAGCCTTTATCCATGTGGAGGGGAGGGGAGTAGGATTTTGTAAAAGATGAATAATGATGGCATTTTCCTGCTGTGGTGAACTACGACAGTTGGTATGTGGGCTAAAAGTGTGTGCTATGGACTTTTCTGGTACTGTGGCTGCTATTTTGAGGAATCTGTGGTACAAGGAGCAGGTGTGTGTTATTGGGTGTTGCTGCCATTGCCTGCAGGTCTGTTTGTGGCTGTCCCTGCTGTTGTCTTTTGCCTACAGCTACATTGCTGTGTTTGTTTTACTCAGGATGACCTTGCTTAATGTTCTGGGAGCATAATGCAAAATGTGCCAAGTATCCATCTGCCAGCAATTTAATTTAGGAAAATACACTCCTATCTCTTAATGAGTATACCTGGTTACAATCAACAACTGTTTCTCATGGATAGCATGTTAATCATGCATGAGTTAGTAACATCTGCTGTGAGTTGATTGAGATGTGCACATCTGATTATTATATAGTATGGCTAGAGTTTTGTCAACCTAACATGGTGGTCGATCATTGCTGATCTTTCCATCAAGATGTTTGTGCACTATTGTGGCCTAATGAATGCATTAAATAGTTGGATGCATTATTTGTGGGTATCCTGCATGATGGCAGGATGACATGCACTCCTGTAACATTAGCAGATGAACCTGCAGGTGATGACACAGGACTATTCTTCATTTTTAAACATTGTACTCTAAACACCATTTTGCCATAACAATAGGTAGGAATACAAAGGCACACTTTGTTGACAGGGATTAAAATTAGTCCCATAACTGAGAATCAGATCTATTAACACTTCAGTTCTGTGATATAAAAGAATAAAGCCCTGCTTATGACCCAGATGAGAGTGAATAACAGCTTTGGAGCTGGAAGAGCTGCATAGGAAAGGTGAGACTGAACATCCAAAGTTGTCTCCCTCCTCATGGCAGAAGGGCTAATGTTTCAGGTTGGCTGATCCACCACTCTGCAAGTAGAGACATGCAAGGTACCAAAAACAGCCAGGGCTAGGAATTTGTTCTTCCAAGTCTGAGATGGTAGCAGTCATTAGAATGTCAGTGGAAGTATGCATATGCAAGTGGAGGGTGATGGAGTCCTTGTAGTGGTACAGTTGTTAGTGTCAGCCACAAGGGGAGGGGTTAAGGCCTTGCACAGAAGTGAGGATCGGAAAGCACCTCTGTATGATTGGCTGCTACCTTAGCACTAGGGACTCCTCAAGCATAGAATAAATGGCCTCAAGACCAGCTGAATGAGCCTTGTGGCCTAAATCACTTAGCACCATGGATTCCTTTTTTTAAAGCTCTAGAGTCATACAGAACCTGCCTTTTATTTTTTTAGGAAGATTGCAAACTGGGAATTAGGAATGAGAAGGTTGTGAACTAGAGGGGAGTGGGAGGGGATATGACTTGTGGTCGTCTATTCATCAGCTTCCCCAGCTGGATTTCACTAGGCATAAACTTCTCTAAGTAGTAGTTGCATGGTGAGTACTTTTAGATGAAAATTCCTGTTGGAGGTACCAGTTACCTGGGGCAGTTTATATTCACCTGAGCTATGTTCAGATATACAGCATGTCTGGACTAATCTGAGGAAGACTTTGGAATGGGGAAGTTAGATTTCCACTTCCCTTTCTCCACTATTTAGATGTGGCAGATCATTGACTGCTAAGCATGAGAATGTATCCAGTCCCTACAAATTTAGGACAAGGGTTATTCAGGGTACCACTATCATCTTGAAAGTCATTTTTAAGCACTGGCAATTATGACACCAAGATCTCTCTCTCTGTCACTACAGATCTAGGCTGACTAAAGTGCACATTCCTACTGAAGCAGCTTATAATACCATTAGGGAGAATTGTCTGACTGTTTATATACACTAGATTATTTGACAGCTTGTTAAAAAAACAAATCCTGACAGTAGAAATAATAATGTTGAGGATATAGGAGTATGTACACTTTAATGCAACCTTGCTGCATCTGTGTATGTGAAAGTTGGAACTGAAACTCTGTGTTGAACAGAGACATTTGCCGATTAGAACTATCTCAGTCAATCGGCATAAATGTGTGTGATTTGTCATATCTCGTTTACTTTCAACAAGAGTTGTTCCAAAAACCTAATGTGCATCTGGTCTATATCTGGGCCACTTACTACGTGTTCCACCAGCATCCATAGTTGCTTTTTATGCAGCTGTACATCTGTTCTGCAAAGTAAAAAAAAATGTGTTTCAAAGCTCGAATCCTCCTCAGAGGCCCTCATTTACTTCATATAAGTTACTTTGATTGCAGCTTACTGCTGTCACAAATGCAGTCTGTCTATCTTCCTAACTTCATTATCAATTTCACTGTCACTGCAGGATGCATGGCACAGTTTACAACCCTGGACTGCTCTCAACATCAAGATGCCACATACCTCATTTGCACTGCTAAACAGATATCTGATATTAAGCACTGGTTTAACCAGGTTTCAAACACATGCATGCATTCGCATAGCTGGCCTTGGGCATAGACCAACTAAGCAGCTGCCTAGGCCGCCGGTCTAGCAGGAGTGCTTTTCCAGTAATGTGGATGGTGTAGGTAGACCAAGATGGGGGCACAGGGTTTTGTTGGGGGGGGGGGTGCTGTGAAGACCTTTTGCCTAGGGCACCAGTTGACCAAAGGCTGGTCCTGTGCATTTGTGCACATCTAAGTAAATAGTATCAGAATGTAAGTTTCTCATCTGCCTTTGTAATTGTTCCATGAAGTTTTTCATTGTGTCTGGCTTTATATTGATATAAAGAGACTTGTAATTGTGAGGCTTGTAATGATGAAAAAAATATGAAAATACATGAGAACATAGACAGTTAAATTGCTGCCCTCTAAAGTTTTATAATGTGACAATCCCTCTTGCACGTACTTACTACTTATGTATATTAACTCCCATACTGCAATACCTTCAAGAAAAGTGAATACTCCCAAGACACTGTGATCAGACTTGATAGCTGTAGGTCCACATTTTCTCTTTCTGACGCACTCACACTGATGAATTTCAGGATTGCAAAACTGGTACTGGTTTGTTGTGTTGTGTTTTTTTTTTCTCTCTCTCTCTCTCAGTGTTGAGTGGAGATAAATTTTTTCTGCTAGGGAATTAGCAAGGCTGCAGTGTGTGGGGAAAAGGCAGTGTGAATCAAATTGCTCTTTGCCTTAGGATTCTTTTGTGGTATGTATTGCCTGTGGATGAGTGTGAATATTTAACTGTGATGATACCTGTACTGCAGTGGAAAGAACTTTTGTTTTTTAGTTCCAGTGTCATTGGTTTCCCTGTACTTGCTTCTAAACAAGACTAAAGCTATAAAAATGGTTAGTTAATCACTGATTCACCTGTACTAACTCACCTTGTCCAGAATTGCCTTACCTTGTGGGTAGAATGGAGTAAGCCGTGGATCTAGGGAGCTTTTACTTCCCTTTATGGATGGGTTACACTCTACTGGTGGTCATTTTTCTATAACAGAATAACCTTAACTGGTATGGAGTGCCTTTGAGGGGGGGGGGGGTCTTGGAAATAGTGGATGTACATAGGTTTGGCTGGTCAGCAGGGATCAGATAGGACAGACCGAGAAGGAAAATGAAAGAACTAGTTTTTCAAAATGTGTGCTATTTTAAATTGATATGCATGGGACTGACAAGATAGAGAAAATTACTGTCTGTGTATGGTGTCACAGATATGATACAGTCTTGTAATAAGGCATTAAAGTTAAATGGCTCCATCTGAATTTGTGTCAGGAAAGGTCATGAAATACAGCTCTCCAGTGCATTCTTTGTAATCAATGCAGGAACACCTGTGGGAACAGTAGCTCATTGTCAGAGAGATAAACATAAGCTGTATCTCAACTGTTCCCTGCTGCAGAGTTCAAAGAAAATGATTTATAGTTTTAAACCTTCATTTACCTGGCTTAGTTCATTGCATCAATGCTAATAAACAGAAAATGAATTGAAGGATATTGCCAAGTATGCTTGGTGCTTTACATCTGCTAAAAGTAAACTAACAATGCATGTTATTTTTTATAGGTGTTAAATGAGGATGTTGTAAAACAAATATATACATACATAAATATGTTACAGGATAAGAAGAAAACCCACTGGAGCCACCACGACTGGTTAAAACTTTATTTATCACATAAATATGTTAGTGTCTTTATATGTAGGGGCATGTGTATACACACAAAAACAGAAATGTGTAATCTTTATCATTTGATTGCTCCGGGTTGGAAGGAAAAAGGTTGCTTTAACTTTCCCCAAGGAAATCTCGGGAAATGCTTTGCCGAGTTTAGGAAAAATTCTCAAACTAAAGTTTTTGTTTGATTCCCTTGATGAGTTAAAAAAAGACAGAGAGAGAGAGATAAACTGAATGTCCCTGTGCATTTGTACTCCCTGCCCTTCCATATGTTTTAATGGCAAGGATAAAGTAGAATTTTTATCTGCCTAGCATTGCTCTAGATACCATGAATGACAGCAAAGAAAGCAGAGACGTGTAAGTAAACTGAACAGTAGCTGTTCGAATGAGCACTGCTGTAAGTAGCCTTAGCTGTATGGGTTATATTCTGCCAAAGTATGATAGCCAGCCAGCTTCTGAAGCTTCAGGGAACCTTCCACGTGCCCAGACTATCAGCTTAAACTGAGCTGGCTAAAAGATGAGCTTGGGTTCCAAGCCCTTAAGAGCTTTCTTGATAAAAGCGAGAGTGAGAATAAGCCCTAAAGGGGCAAAGCTATGAACAACAAAAAAAAAAAAAAAAATCGCCACACCCTGGAATAAATGCAAAAAAAAAAAAAAAAAAGGAGGGAGGATGGGGCTATTTCAGCAGAGAAATTATTTTGAGCATCTACTGTTCTGGTATGTTTTTCTTGCTCAACTGTACTATATTCATCATGTTGACCACTGCTACCACAACCTTAGCTTTTTGGGTAGATTATACCCTAGCTTTTCACATTTGGGAGGTGGAAGGACATTTTAAAACCAGAACAAAATGAGCCCTGAATGGCTACTGCTTATGTTGCTGAAACCAACTAGAAAATCTTTGCTAGTATATGATTTTCTAGTAGCAGGATTTCTTGCGTCCATAAGCACCTGCTGCACATTCTCTGTAAATAGTGTCTCAATCCCTTTTTTGCACCCATTATCCAGGCAGTCAATTGATATTTATTGGTGTTTGGTTGTTTTGAACCCCTCTGTTCTAGTGCGAGTAGATCAGTCTGTGAGGAGACTTGTAATTGACCTTGGATATTTCAAAAAGAGAGAACCATGATTGCCTGGAGCAGAACAGAGTCACCACAAAGATTTTTGGGGATTCCTTCTAAATCTTCAAAGGTACCCTGGATATTTGTGTTAAAACATACAGGAACATTCCTGTCCAAGGAAAAGAAAAGGCATCCGTCTTCCAGGCCTTCTTACATGGAGTTCTGGAGCAGAATCTTGACAGCTGATTGTTCAGAGAGGAGGCAAAAGAAGGAACTCTCCACAGATGGACCAAATTGTGGAAGACCCCCCCCCCCCAACGATCTAGTTTCCATTCATGAGCATCTGTCCTTGTCTTTGTCAGCTTGTCTGATGCACAGTTTTGTTCTGAAGGAATGTAGGATACCTGTAGAGTGAGATTTTGCTATGAATCTGTATCCAAAGCTAACCTGGCTAGTCTGTAGAGGGGATTTGACCTGGTTCATCTTGCTTGTTGATGTATCACATGACTATGGTCTGTAACAACTTGAGGTCCTGGGGTCCAAAGATGATTCAGAGAGTTGAGTGTCTTGATCAGGGCAAGCATCCCTTTATTTATATGCTTGCATCTGTACTTGGTGTCCCATAGGCCTTCCACTTTTATTCCTTCTGAAACTGTTCTCCAAGCTAAGGCCAAGATGTTTCTGTTTACGGACAGCTTTGAAACATGGAGAGAGAAGATAAAGACAATAGATATCCCTAAATCTAGGTCTCCCTAAGTGATTCCTCTTCTGATAAACCCCAGCAGTTGGATCTGAAAAGATGAGAGCTGTTGGTGTTAGGACCAAAAAGACCTTGGATATCACTATATCCTTCTCATGTGGGATCTTGCCAAGGGTATCATGAGAATCCTAGAAGCTGTGAGAACCAAATCCTGAGATTTTTCCTTGCAATGATAAGTCTGTGTGGAAAAATCAAGAAAAAATAGATCTTGATTTTTTTCTTATGGAGAAAAGCTCTTTGGTGATGTCTAATTTATATCACAGAAACATAATCATGTGAGAAGGAGTCAAGACTTTTGAATCTTCTCTTGGAATCCCAGTTTGAGATCTCTCACCCAAGAGAGATTCCTGACATTTTGAAAAAGACTCCGTGAGTCATCTAGCTATGGAAAAATGTGGATGCCCTGTAGCCTGCAATGAGTTATAACTGGGGCTAGACACTTTCTGAATAGTCTTGGTGTAGTGAATAGTCCAAAATGTAAAGCAGAGAACTGGTAATGTGATCCATATGTGCAGACACACACACCTACACTTTTAAGAAACTCCTGAATTCTGGATGAACAGGAATATGATGATAAATATCTAATGTTGCCAGGAAACTTAAATGAGGAAGAAGAGGTAATGGGTTCTGAAGTAACCATATTTTGAATTTGGTGCCATCACACACTGGTTTAGGAAAGAAAGATCCAGAAATAGTCTCCAAGCACTTTCTTTCTTTGGCACTTAAACCATCCTTGAATAAATCCCCTTTGCACATGGGAAGGGTAAATTGGTTTTCTCACTCTCTGGCACAGCATGTGAAGATGGACAGGTAGAAATAGTCTGGTCTGGAGGATGAAGTATTGCTCTGTGTAAGGGTCGAGTTTCCTCCCATTGCCATAAGTAACTCTGATGAATGATCTCAGAACCATATCTATTGTCAAGGAGAAAAATGGAGATTCAGACTTTCTGGAAGAAAAGTGCTATCAGTGTGTGAGGGGGGACGTGGCATTCTGACTTACTGGATTGTCCTGGGTTTTGGGAGTTTGTAGAGCTCTTTTTGGAACCCCCTTGCTATTTCTTAATCATCTATTTATCTGCAGTTTGTTTCTTACCAAAACTGGATGAGGAGTTCCCGAATCCCTTGGAAAATTTGGATAAGGAGGGCTGAAAACTTAGAGAATTTAAAATCTTATTTTTGACATAATCTGGAAGGTTCTGATAATGCAGCCATGCAGATCTCCTCAAAACAGTACCAGTGGTCCTAGCCCTTAAAGTATCGATGTACACACCCACACTGTTCACAATGAATAGAGACTTGAACAATAGAAGAAATTAAATTCTTTAAAGTAGATGCACAAGAAGAAACTGCAGACATATCATTCCTCTTACTTTCACAATTGGTCAGGATAAGTCTTAACATATGAGCCTAACTACTGAAAATTCAGAAAATTAAAAGTTGCAGAAGGAAACATTTTACCTCTACTTCCTTCTGATAAGGATGGAAAGATTGAGAATAGGAGTGGAATCCTGCTGCTGCTGCACACTTTGGTAAATAAAGCTATAGCTGCTGGATCAGGTTTGGGGAGAGTGTATAAAAACTTTAAAAAGACTGAGGAACTTTATACATCCTATCTATTTAGGGGCAGCTGGCTTACTGTCAGGAAAATTGCAGACAAATGTGCATGTCCTCCAAAGTTGACATAACATGAGGAATGGGTTCAGGTTCTTGAAATTTGTTCTGTAACCACTCATAGTATTTTCACAGAGGCTGAGAAACCTTGGTGTTTTTCTCACTGAAAACCCTGGAACATTCTAGAACCCCCCCCCCCCACACACACACACACACAGATGGAGAATCAGAAAAGGAGCTATGCTCAGAGTCTGAATCACAAATCTGAGGGAGAAAATCCTGATCTGTCCCTTCATTCTCCTGTCCAGATTCAATATCATGAATTTCCTTCAGGAAGGAGCTATCCCTCTTTCTTTTACCTCTAACTCCTTGACAAAAAGGATCACTAGTTTGAATTGACCCCTGAGCTAGGCCCAGTAAACTACTCATATCTAAAGAAATTTGAGGAGTAGAAGATAAGTTCAGTTTTCTGTTGCTTTTTGACAATAAAAACAGGACCTACAGTATTGTTAATGGCAGCAGCGGCTTCCCAGGGATGGCCAAAACATTCTGACTACAGAAGGAAGCCTTCCCTCTTCCTCGTCCTAGGACATTGAGTGGTTCTCCCTTGCTCAGTGATGGGACCCCAACAGCTAGGGGAGACTTGGTAATCCCCAGTCTACAGTGGTTGTAGGTGCCACACCAGAAGGATCCAATGTAAGAAATGTGATCTGGTGTAGAACTAATGGCCACAGCTCAGTCATCCACCTGTGGCCGAGACAAATTGCTAGCCTGCTGTCGTTCAATAGCTGTTTGGTTAATGTTTTGTGGTTGGAAGATGGACCGACAGATTGTTCCATGGTCAAGCCAAAAATGATGTCTCTTGCCTAGGAAAACTGAGCAGCCAATGCCAGTAAAAACAGTCTGTAAAAGTCAATTTTTTTCAGTAAAAAGCACTTTAAACACTTTGCCAGCCCCACAATGTAAATACAATGCAACTTCTCCACAGTAAAATGATTTTGTTAGTTTAAACAACTTTTAGAATGACAGGAGGAAAAAGGGCTCCCATTTAAAAGTACAGTATTGTCTTGTGACAGTCCATTTAAAACACAAACTCCTAGCTTTAAAATACTTCTCTCTTCAGGAAAGTTATCAATAATAAAAATGATTGTTTCCTTTTGGGGAGAAATGCCTATCTGCCCAGCAAAGGAACCGCACCCAGCTGACTGTCTATTCTTGAAGGCCTCAGAGGAGTATAGTCTTCAGCAGAAGTAAAGCTTTAATTAGTTGGCACCCACACTTTTCTTTAAGCCACCTCAGCTTGAGCTGCCTTCAGTTTGGGTGCTTGGAAGGTGCCCTGAAGCTTTGAAAGCTGGTTATATCCTTGGCAGGATGTAACCCATATAGCTAAGGCTACTGCAGCAGTGATCAATATGATTATCAAGAGGCTCTGTCTACTCTAAATGGGCATGTGTGTGCTCACCCACCATATTGTGTTTGCATTGTTATTGTATGTAAAGTCTGCAGACCTCTGCCCCCCCCCCCCCCATTTATAATGTCTGATATTGGGCCATTGTTCTGTGCTGCTTTTCAGGTTTATTTCCGTTAAATTCAGCAACATTCTTCTCATTGTGTAACCTAAATACCTTTGAAATGCATTGCTTTTAAATAACTAGAAATCAAATAGCAGAGGTTATTATATGAAATGTTTAAGGTGTTGGAGCATAAAAATTCTATGTATAATCATTTCCCTCTGTTGCCCTAGGTGTGAATGTGTGCATGTGTGTGCCTTCTGTGGAAGGTTGGGCGCCGGGCTGGCAACTCGACACCATAAAACTCCACTGCCAATCATGAGCGGAAAGGTGATCTGCTGTGGCGACCCCTAACTGGGAAAAGCCGAAAGAAGAAGAAGCAAGCAAGCATAGTTGTATATGCTCATTGCAGTCCTCATAATGTAAAAAAAAAAAAATTCTGTTGCCTTAATTTAAGAGCTTTTAATTTAGCATTGTAAATCATGTACATAACTTTTTCCTTTAAGTAAAGGAACTTTCAGTGACTGTGTTAAGGTCTGTGCTCCATATTTCATGTTTGTAATAGAACAATGATTCTCTGTCTCCTCATTGAGATCCCAGAAGCAATGTTTCAGACCAATCAAGTTGCTAGTTTATGGGCTAATTTGCAAGTTTCCCCATGAAAGCTCTATCTACAGGCATTTTCCAGCTTCAAAAATGTTCCATCTCCTCTTGGATGCTCTGTTACTTGCATAAGTTTCATTTAATTTTCTAATAATAAAGTGCTCCTTATCATGCCTGCAACTGTGGTGTCTACACTCCTACAAATCCCTTGTGGTTATTGTTTTTATTTTAATGTGTGTTAAAAGACATGGTCTTTTCTCTGTTGTCTGCAGGATATACTATTACATAGTTTAGTTCCTTAGCAGTGATTCAATATGGTTAGAAAAATATGTGTGGGCTAAAAAGGTGATAATTTTGAGGTGGGGAAAAACTGGAAGGTGGTGTGTGGTTGCTATGTAATGGATGACTTTTCTTTTTCTGAAAAAAAAAATAAATTACTGTGATATGACTTTTATAAGAGATTTCTTATTGCAGATTTTTCAGAGTATTTGGTAGTGTATAGACTAAACTATTTTATGACCTTTTGCAGATGAGGTGTGTATGCAACAGGGCTGGATACTTCATGCTGGTGTGTAAGGTAGGACACATTCTCTGTATTCCTTTTTATACACCTGAATCTTGTGGAAGTAGTGATTTTTATTGTTTATTGCAGTGTTTGCTTAAACTAAAAAGACAAGCAGTATCCCATAGAGGCAATACTATTGATAAAACATTTCTCTGGGATCCTTCTCCTTTTCTGCTGCATCTCCAAGGTACTTATTAGGTTATTGTGCTGGACCCAAGACTAGCATCTAGGTCATATACTGCATATTCATGTCCGCAGCCTATGTGAGGGACCCCCTAGAAACATGCTCAGTTAAATCATTTTTGATTAGGTAGCAAACTTTTTCATTAATGTTAGCCTGCTAGGCACAAGTACCTCAGCCTTGCTTAGTCATGCAGATTTTGCAACTGAAGAATGAAGAATTTGTAATAAGAGATAACCGGATGATAATTGCTGGCAGCTCCAAGCCTTAAAGCTATGACTTGCCAGACTGTTCTGTTATCTTTATGAGCATTACATCATGATGCCGTTCAGGTACAGAATTCCATGTCAGAGTTAAGTGCTATAGTTCTGTTCTACTTTCTGGTGGGCAAGCATGGCCCTTATTTTTACTGGCTGCGTTTACCTGTGATATTCAAGATTCTGCTCAGATACACCTCCAGTCATATACCAGGTCCTGGAAGGTCTGCCAAAGGAAAGCAGTGCCTATCAGTTCTTGTCAAGTATCAATATTCAGCACTGTATTTGAGTGGTAGCTGACCTGCTGTTCATTTTCAGTAGTCACATTTAATACAGTACACTGGTGTTTGCTGTCTCTACATTCCTACATCATTTTTGTTTATGCTGTTGAGACGGTGGCATTGACAAAAAAGCAGGAGTCAGAGCTGGATGTGGCAGAGTTAAAGATGTTAAGATTTGCACTGGGTGTGACAAGGGTAGAGAGGATTAGGAATAAGTATATTAGAGGGTCAGCCCAGGTTGGACGGTTTGGAGACAAAGCCAGAGAGGCGAGATTGCATTGGTTTGGACATGTGCTGAGGAGGGATGCTGGGTATATTGGGAAAAGGATGCTAAGGATGAAGCTGACAGGTAAGAGGAAAAGAGGAAGGCCTAAGATAAGGTTTATGGATGTGGTGAGAGGACATGCAGGTAGTTGGTGTGACAGAGCAAGATGCAGAGGATAGTGTCAAAGGAAAAATATACTTTAAAAATGATCAAAACACGGTGGGTTCAGGTTAAGGCACTTTAATTTTGCAGCAAGGAGACAAAAACGTGCTAATACAGAATTTGTCTAACCAGAAACAGGAAATACTTTCATTTTTATACATTCTTAAACTGGTTATGTCCTACCATGCTGACCTAACAGATTACCACCTTTTTCATCATCATCTGGTGACCATCTTTCCCATGAATTTCTGCTGATTTATCAATTTTTATGTGAAACTTCCTGAGGAAAACAACATGGCCTTGGTTACTCCCAGTTAGATACATGTTATGTTACATTCAAGATACTACGGCTAAATCAAGCATAATGCTAGCAGTTCATTTCTCTAATAATCCTTTGTCCGCTTATCTCTAAATTACTACAGCTGCAGAGGTTCCGCTCCTCTGGACAAAGCTGTTTGTCTAAAATCATTACATTTATAACATAAGGCATTGTTCATTCATTCGTTTCTGACCTAGCAGATAAACACCTGCTTCTCAAGTACATTTCCACAAGGCATAAACAAGAATATTGCTGTGCTAGCAGTTACTAGGTCAGAGGGCAACTTACAAGTTTCAGAAAGCATACTGCAGTTTTCAAAAAGCATCTTTTTCAGTCTCATATGAAACTCAATTTGTATAAAATATAGTGCATGAAAAATAGAATGAAAAGCGTATTAAAATACTTGGTTATTAATTGGCATTAAGCATACACACATTAATACATATTTTTCTAACAATAGGAAGAAATGGAAACGGATGATCTGCTGTGGCAACCCCTAATGGGAACAGCAGAAAGAAAAATAAGCTGTTGATGGGCCTTGCAGAGAGTTAGATATATTTCATCCATTATGTCAATATAGATAACGGATAATAAATACATTTATAAATTATAATCCATTTGAATGCAAATCTGAAGGCACATGGAATGAAACGAAGCACATTTAAGATGGTGGTAATGGCAGCAAATTGGGGAAATCAGAAGAACCTGAGAACAGAGATATAAGGGAAGATAGTGGAACAGGTAAACAGCTTCAAGTATTTAGGAGGAGTAGTTGAGGAGAAAGATAGTCTGAATGAAGAGGTCAACACTAGAATCAGAGGGGCTGCAGCCAACTGGCATAGAGTATTAGGTGTAGTCTATGACAGAAGAATGCCAAAGAAGCTGAAAAGTACAAGACAGTGGTGCAACCTGTACTACTGTATGGTACGGAAACCTGGGCAGTAAAGGCAGAACAGTTGAAGAAGCTAGAGGTGATGGAAATGAAGTGCCTGAGAAAGGTGGGAGGATGCACACTGGGACAGACGAAGAAATGAAGACATAAGAGCAGAAGCCAAATTAGCTCCAATTGCGGAAAAGATCAAAGAGAACAGGTTACGGTGATTTGGACACGTGTAGAAAAGCGGAAGACAATCTGGTGAGGAAGATTTGGGACAGATGAGAAAAAGGTAAGAGGAAGTGAGGACATCCAGCAAAGAGGTGGATGGATTGTGTGAAAGAAGATCTGTGACAGTCAGGCATGAGTGTTGAAGAAGGCAGGAATGTAGCACTGAATCGAGAGAGTTGGCGACAGTTAACACAATACCTCAACCCCATGAAGAAAAAAATGGGGAAAAGGGGGGATGATGATGAATGCATTAGCCAGTGGATGACTCTCTGGTGGAGTGAACCACAGTGTTGCACCCTCAAACGATGCAGTTGCAGTGTGCCACTCTTAGCAAAATATCTAACCAACACTGAGACTTGAGACTTTTCACAGAAGCAGAATTGGCACAGTTAAAGCTTTTGGGCTAAACATGAAGAATGACGAATGAAAAGAGCTTTGCTTAAAAAGGCAACAGTTGGCTGCATAAGTGATGAAAAGCACTTCAAAGAACAGAACATGAGAAGAGGAAATGTTTATCATCTTGATTTGTGGCATCTTAGAAAGCATACAAGTATCAGACAGTATCTGGACAGAAGTAAAAGTTCACATAAAATTATGCCAAATGTAAAAAGGAAAATGTGCAAGCAAATTTAAGAAAATGAGAAATGAGGTAACATTTGAATGCCTTTGTGATGCAAATGGAAAGGATACCTCAAGTGCAACATTAAAAATGGCAGCATACTGAGCAAATGAAAAGTACCACAGCATGATGGGAATGTTTCATTTTCTGGTATCATTTAATTATGCACAGTAAATCAATGCTGAAAAAGTGAAACTTGTGATGAGATGCAAGTTTTATATAATGACATGTAATAACCACAGCTAGGAAGAAAGTTTGTTCAATCAGTTGTCAGAATATCTTGATGACCAGCATGTCTTGGAAAAGACCCCTTACAAGAAACTTGACACTGGGCTTAAATGTGTCCACAAGCATGCGTGTCTAAGGAGACCAAATGCTAATGTGGACAACATAAAAAGGAGGATGCAGTAACTGAAGCAACAAGACAGGATGTCCTGGAACACTATATTAATCCTAATGTGGGCACAACTATGCACAATAAAAGTGTTTAAAATTCAGCTCCATTATATGCGCAGCAGCATTCTGTTAGCTGTGCATATTTATCATTTAAAGTCATTTTCTGATGTTTCTATGTGTAAAATTGAGTAACCAAATTATTTGATACTGAACTCACTGACATCCTTCAGAAAAACTTCTTGGTTTTGGCAACTGTTTTAATGCCTTTTCATTCGCAGATACTGATCATGAATATTCTTAATATCTATATGCATATATGACATGACAGTGAGTGACATGGTGCCATAACTTGTGATTTGTTTTGATGTCAAAATCTATTTTTTTATCAGTACAGTTTGCTTTTCTGACCTACTGAAGTTTGTTCAGGGCCATGTGTACCTAGTGGGCCTTCTATAACCTCTAATCTGTAGATATTAACAAATGAGCAGTAATCATTTTTAGATTTATTAAAAAGGTTTGTCTTTTTGGTATTAAATGTTGGAAAAATCTTAAAACTTGGTCTTGTAATTGAGTCAAACTCCACTCAAGTAACCCACACACTCGGCCTCAACCTTGTCTGTGACCTCAGTAGGACTTGCTGGCAGGACAGATTTGTGTTTCAGAGACTCCCGCATCTGTGGAATAGACTCGCTCGCCACGTCAAACAGAGTACCTCTTTTTTTTCCCTTTTTTAAGCGCAGTCTGGATAACTGGATGGGAAATAAAAAAAAATACATCCCTGGGATTCCACCTGTGTCCCTGCTAGACAAGGGCATTGGGTGCTGATTTGTCTGTGTATGGGCTAAACTCATGGCTAGGCTTATAAGGGCCTCAGGGCCAATACCTTCCTATGATCCTATGAGATGCTTGTTACCCACTGCAGGCAAAATGGCATTGGTCAACAAATGAACAGAAAGAAACCGTAGACAATGCAAGCATCATGGGTAAGAGCTGGGAAAGCTAGTTGCAAACCTTAAAATAAGGTATGTAAGCTCTACAGGTATAGCCCTTGCCCAGTTTTCTGGAGCTTTTAGATAATGGAGTAAAGTCTTCAACGAGGTAATGATGTTCTCAGATGCAAATGAAACGTGAACTCTGAAATGCATGTGGGTATAGTTGAACTTAAATATAATGCATGTCTCGCACAGTGTTAGAGGAAGTAATCATAATGATGACACTGTGTATTCATTTTTAGTTTCAGCTGGTAATAGAAATTATTACTGATCAGAAAAGCTGCTGAATCGAGGCATTCCAGTGGTGCTTATGCTACAAACTGTAGCAGTGTGTTATACTGATGGATTCAATTTTTAAGCCAATTCAACATATTTTTCCCTTAAAACCCAGGCAGAAATATCCATTCGCCAAGCTCCTCCATGATAGATGTTCTTCATCTCACATTGCTGCAGTCATAACCTGTGGGTAGTCCGCTGTCCTCGGTCGGCCCGAATACCAAAGTGTTAGGCTGGCGTCGGTCATGGTCGCTCAGATCTGACGTCAGTACGCCGTGGTACTAAAGCGCATGACCGACGTCATATCCTCAGTCTTTTTTGCCGCATGGTCCGAAGCAGAAGCAGCGTTTGCAAGTGCCGTTCGGCGTTCTGAAATTTTCGAATTCTGAGTTTCAGACCGAAAACCAAGTTGGGCTAAATACCCCGTTGGGGAATATTTTTGTTTTTTCTTGCCTCAGTTAAATCCGGATGTCAGAAAAAGTGAATAATTGTATTTCTTGTGGGAAACAGATACCTCATAGGGATTACCACTCTCTCTGTATTCCTTGCTTGGGGCCTGAGCACGACGTAGTCGGGTGTCGCTTTTGTGCTAGGTTTAATAAGCGCACCATTAAGTGTAGGTTAGATTGTGCTAGGCTTGTCTTCGGTAAGCGGTGTAATTACAATATGCCGTCGGATCCTCTGACGCCCGCTACCGCTAAGAAGCGTAAGGATAAATCGTTAAAGTCCAAGCAGGATGAGTCGTCCGTTCCGGACGTCAGTTCTTTAGAAACTACGGTGGAATCTGTGGAACCAGCTGAGGTTTCAGTTGAGTCTCAAGGGGAGCCTTTAATTTTGCAAGATGTGGCCTCTCAGGAGTTGAGTCAGGCTGAGGGGGGCCTCTCAGGTTGCTGTACTCCCTTCTTTGCATAAGGTGGTTAGGCCTTCTCCCTCTGTCTCTAAGGTGCCTTCTAAGGCCAGGCCTGGTTTGTCTGCCTCTGGTGTCAGCCCCAGTTCTGCAGGTTCTGTACCTAAAAAACACATGCTTAAAATGGCAGAAGATTTGATTACCTTGATCAGAGGTTCTATGCCCCCTCCAGATAAGAGGCCCAGGGTGGAGCCAGAGGTGGAAGGATTGGAACATTCTTCGGATTACTCAGAGTCTTCGGCTGAAGACATTCAGGATTTTCCCCCTTATTCTGATTCAGACGCAGAGGATTCTACTCCTTCTGCTTCCCCTCCAGAGGATTTTTCTTTTTCAGAAACCCTGCATTCTATGAGGGAGCATTTTAAATGGGAAGGTCAGGATTTCTCAGATTCCCGTAAGAGGCTTAGGGAATTCTTGTTTTTACCACAGCATAGGCCCTTGGCTATACCTCCTGTTTTGGATGTTGTTCAGGATGTTTTCTCTGAGGCTTCCCTTAATCCAGACTCTTTGCCTCCTGCCCCGGTTAAGCCAGACAGGTATTACAGAGTGCCAGAGGCGCATAAATATTTGTATAAGAGCCCAAGGGCTGACCCAGAAACTATTAGCCAGGGACCTAAGGGTGTCAGGGCTTCTGTTGTAAAGAACCCAGTTCCTGTAGATAAGGATTCTAGAGCCTTGGACAGGTGGGGTAAAAAAGTGTATACCTCTTCCACTCTTGCAATGAGGGCTTTGAATTGTCAGTTTCATATGCTGAAGTACCAGAATTTTCATGCCTCTGATCAGGTGGGTAGGCATTCTTTGCAGTGTGGTTTTGATGCTTTACATGCTTCTTCCAGGGTGGCTGCCACTGGATCAGTTATTCGTAGGCACGCCTGGCTTAAAGATCAGAACTTGTCAGAGCATGTTAAAGCTCGGATTTTGGATGCTCCCCTTCAGTCTGAAGTTTTGTATGGTTCTCCTGTGGAGTCTGTCCTGAAGAAAATGGAAGACAAAGCTAAGTCTATGCAGACCGTTAAGGATTTTTTACAGGTGCAGCCCCCGAAGTTTAGCAGAAATTGGCCTACTAAGGGATGGGCTTATCCTTCTTCTGATTTACAGTCTAGGGGCAGATCTAGACATGGTAGGGGCAGAGCGCAGACACAGGGTTCTTTCAGGCCTAGGACGTGGAGTTCACCTGCACAGTCTACAAGTGAGGGCAGGGGTCAGTCCTTTCGTAAGCAGACCCAATGACCTGCATTTTCAGCTGCCCGATCCTTCCTGTCTGGCAGCTCCTCTGGGAGGAAAGTTGGCTCTTTTCAGACAAAATTGGACTTTAGTCACCCAGGACAAATGGGTGTTGGACATTATAAGCTGAGGCTACAAGTTTTATTTCCACACATTGCCTCCTTTCAAAGGCATGCCAGATGTTCCTCCTCAGAAAAAGGTGGAGGCTCACAAGCAGATTTCTTTACTTCTACACATGGGGGCTATCCAGCAGGTCCCTCCGTCAGAAGTGGGCCTAGGATTTTATTCTCGCCTGTTTCTTGTACCAAAGAAAGGGAACACTTGGAGGCCAATTCTGGATTTGTCTATTCTCAACACATACCTGGACATTCCAAAATTCAAAATGTTGACTTTGCAACAACTTCTGCCTCTGCTAGGCAAAGAGCACTGGATGGTAACTCTGGATCTCAAAGAGGCTTATTTTCATATTCCTATCAGGCCCAGTTGCAGGAGATTCCTGCGTTTTCGGGCTGGGACTTTACATTATCAGTTCTCTGCATTGCCCTTTGGCTTATCTACTGCGCCCAGGGTGTTCACAAAGGTCCTGGCTCCGGTGATAGCCTTCTTACGGTTAAGAGGAATACAAATTTATCCTTATTTGGACGATTGCCTGATTCTGGCTCAAGACAAAGACAAGCTACTTCACCATCTACAGTATGTTATGGCAGTGCTAAGGTGCCTAGGGTATTCTGTGAACGAAATAAAGTCCAGTCTAGTACCCTCTCAGGACATGTGCTTTCTGGGTGTGAGACTGAATACAGCCTCTCAGATGGCATTTTTGACCCCGGACAAGCAAAGAAATCTTTCCCTTTACTTTCACCAATTGTCTCTACGGTCCAGGCTGACTGCAAGGACAGTCCTTCAAGCCTTGGGGTTCATGGCATCTTGTATTCTGGTGCTTCCCAATGCCAAACTGCATATGAGGAAGTTACAATGGTATCTCAAAAGTGTATGGACGCAACACTGCCACGATTTGGACACTGTCATTCAGATAATACCTTGCATTCAAAAGGAATTTTTGTGGTGGGCTCAGGAATGTCACCTAAACAAGGGACTCTCTGTGACCCGACCAGAGGCAAGTCAGATCTTAACAACAGATGCCTCAGGCAAGGCATGGGGAGCACACCTCAATGGAAAATGGGTTCAAGACACGTGGCCTGCCAGACTTCAACATTTGCATATCAACATGAAGGAGATGTTAGCAGTCCAATTTGCATTGATGGCTTTCAAGGATCTACTTCACCCAGGACAAGTGTTGATTCAAACAGACAACACAACTGTCATGTGGTAAATCAACAAGCAAGGGGGAACTCATTCGTACCCTCTTTGCAGACAAGCTATGATTTTGTGGGAGACTGCTCTCAGTTTGCACCTAACTCTTCAGGCAAGGTTTCTGCCAGGAGCACAGAACTCCTTAGCGGATGTTTTGAGCAGACAGATGGTGGATCCCCACGAGTGGAAATTGGATCCTCAGGTATTTCGACAGTTGACAGTGATTTGGGGGACTCCAGACATAGATCTGTTCGCTTCTCCACTAAATTTCCAGCTGCCAAAGTTTTGCACAAAGCTGTTTCATCCAAAAGCTTGGAAAGTGGATGCTCTTTCATTCAGTTGGAGCAATCTTCACGTCTATGCCTTTCCTCCTCTGCCTCTCCTTCCCAAGGTGCTCTTGAAGATCAGACAGGACAAGCCTTCCATGATTCTAATAGCTCCAGATTGGCCACGTCAGCACTGGTACCCTCTGCTGAGGAGTTTAGTACGGGAGCCTCCTTGGCCTTTGCCACCAGTTCCACACCTTTTGTCCCAGGCAGGCAATCACTTACTCAATGTCAGGATACAGTCCCTGCATCTGACAGCCTGGCATATTCTGTTCTAGACCCTGGAGGGTCACAGCTTCCTCAACAAGTTTTGAATGTTATTTTGGAGGCCAGACGGCCTAGTACAAGGAAGGTTTATGCTGATAAACGGAGGAGATTTTTTCTTTGGAGCGAAGCAAAAAACTTTGATGTTTCAGTACCTAATTTGAGTGTTTCACTTCAGTATCTGACAGAATTACTAGACAAAGGTTTGTCTTTCTCCTCTGATAAAGTTCATGCTGCAGCCATTTCTGCTCACTATGACTGTGATCCACCATTATTTTCTCATCCTTTGTTTAAGCAGTTTCTTAGAGGGGCAAAGAACATAAGACCCCCATGTAGAGCTCCTACTCCTTCCTGGGATCTCAATTTTGTGTTGGAAAAACTCACTTTACCTCCTTTCGAACCTGCAGCTACATCTGAGTTGAAGTTTTTGTCTTGGAAGACTGCTTTTTTGTTGGCCATTACGTCTGCTAGAAGGGTATCTGAATTACAGGCTCTAATGGCAGTTGAACCCTTCCTGATTTTTCATAAGGATAGGGTATCCCTGCGTACTAACCCTACTTTTATGCCTAAGGTTGTTTCTAATGTGGCCTTGAACCAATCTATTCATTTGCCTACATTTTATGCTGATCCCCAAAATAAAGGGGAGAAAATTTTGCACTCTTTGGATATTCATAGGCAGTTGCGTTATTATTTGAGCAGAACTAAAGGGTTCAGACAGTCTCAACAGTTGTTTATTTCTTTTGCTTTGGGTTCTCAAGGGAAACCTGTTTCTAAGCAAACTATTTCTAAGTGGATTGGCCATTGTATTGCTTTTTGTTATTCTCATCATGGTAAGGAGGTTCCGGCTGGAATCAGACCTCATTCCACTAGGGCTACTGCCACTTCTACTGCTTTTTTAAGGGGTGTAGCTACTAAAGATATTCTGGAAGCAGCTACTTGGAGTTCAGTGCACACTTTTTCTAAACATTATCATCTCCCTCTTTACTCCAAGTCTAGGGCTGGATTTGCTACTGCAGTTTTACAGGGCATGTTAGCAGCTCCCAATGCTTTCTGATTTCACCAACCTCCCTTTACCTCTGCTTTGGGATTCTACCCACAGGTTATGACTGCAGCAATGTGAGATGAAGAACATAGTACAGTTTTGTACCTACCATAAATGTAGATGTTCGAAGATCCACATTGCTGCAGTCCAATTTTCCCTCCCTCCTTCCCCACTGTAGTTTGGGGTGGTTGTGTGGTTTGGGTTGTAAATACTGTTTGTACATGGGTGGTTGGATGTTTTTTATGTTTTTTGGCTATGGCCTTTCTTTTTAGGGCCTTCTGACATCTGGGGCAAGAAAAGACTGAGGATATGACGTCGGTCATGCGCTTTAGTACCACGGCGTACTGACGTCAGATCTGAGCGACCATGACCGACGCCAGCCTAACACTTTGGTATTCGGGCCGACCGAGGACAGCGGACTACCCACAGGTTATGACTGCAGCAATGTGGATCTTCGAACATCTACATTTATGGTAGGTACAAAACTGTACTTTTCAGCACCCCCCGCCCCATGACAACAGTCTTCAACCTAACAATATGGACAGTTGGACTACACTTGTTTCTCCTGCCAACCTTGCTGACTTTGGTGCCTTAAGGCAGTGTAGCAATTGCCTCATGTACACAGACAACCCTTTATTAATAACACAGTCTAGGACAGCATGTGAGAGATGTATATACACCAAGAATCTAGAATCTATGCTCTCTCACTCAACAGTAACATGGAGAAGGTTGTCAATTTGCCCACCACTGCATATTCACATAGTACCATTACTCAAACACATAGTATGCATCAAACACTTTAAATCCACGTATGCGGAGGTTCTCTGAAAACACTTGCCGAAACCCCAGAGACCTCCAAAATACAAGTCTGGTCGATTGGTTGGTCAAGGAGAAAGTCACGGTTTGCCAAAATCTCGGGCCTCTCAGCAGCAAGTACCATTATAATTCTGTCATAGTTCATGTTGGTGTGAATGACCTGAGACATACCTCACTGGACTATATGGAGAGAGACATGGTCGAGCTCTGAGTATGTGTCCCATGCAGGTATGTCCCTAGCCTTGAGCAGCATACTACCCTCACATAGAATGATGCCACAGTATAAACAAAAAATAATTGATTTCAATAATTGGCTTAGGTTTTGGTGTCATTCCAAGGGGATCCATTTGCTGTCTGCCTGGGAAGCCATGGTTGACGAACCTTGCCACTTTGTCAGAGACAATTTGCACCTGGCACCTATAGGCTTTTAGCTGCTGGCAAAGGCTTTTGCCTCCCCCCATACTACTTTTTTTGGTTAATTTCACCTTGCCTAACCAGAAGAAAATATGGGTCATGGTGCTAAATGCTAGGAGCTTAAACCAAAAAGTGTACTCCGTGGAAGCACTTCTGTCACTAGAAGATGTAGATGTCTGTGCAGTCACTAAAGCCTTGGAGAGTACCCTAGCCCTGCAAGGCAACAATGCCTTCCACACCATTAGACTGGCAAAGGAATGTGTGAAAATCAAAGGAGACAATGTTTCAGTCTATATTGGAGATAAATTCACCTCACATCTAGTTAGACTGGACAACTCCATGAAGTTATTCCAGGTCTAGGTTACAATGGGTAAGACCCCCATTCAAGTCCTAGCCAGTTATAGATCCCCCTCCAGGGGTCATAACATCCACAATGCCTACTTAACCAAACTGAAGACAATCCAAATTTTATTGAGCACACTGGTTACAGGGGATTTCAATTATCCCACCATCAAGTGGGAAACCTAGTCTAGCCCAAACTTGCTAGCACAAACGTTCCTTGACTTTGTGAATTCAAATGCTCTGGACCAAATTGCCCATACCCTGATAAGACATTCTAGATCTGGTCCTCACCAACATGTCAAACAGGTGCACTGCTGCAACTATTGAACCCTCATTAGTTAAAACTGACCACAAATCAGTCATGTTCGAACTGACACTAACACCAGAACTCGCAAATGGTAAAATCAGACTAAAAAAACTTCACCAAGGAAAACTATGCCCTCCTAGGTGAAGGTATAAAGGTATTCCAAGCCCCACCCCAAGCTGAAAGTGGTAACTATGTTGAAGCTTACGCTAAAGCCCTGTACAATCACTTACATAAGTGTATAAACTCAGCTGTACCAGATAGAATCAAAGCCAGAGCCCAAAGTAAAATCAAGCTGCCATGGGGGACTTCCAGCATCAACAAACTCTGCAATAAATGCAAAAAGTTGCTATCCAAGAAAACAAAGACAAGGACCAAACAATGGAAAAGCACCATCCTCGGCCTTAACAGGCAAATAAGATAACTTGTTAAATCAGCCAAGAGCTCCTTTTGAGAGAAACCTAGCAAATACTGCCAAGGATAACTATAAGGCATTTTACAGCTATGTACATAACCTAAAGGGTAGTAGCCAAGCCTGTGCAGAACTGGTGTCCAACTGTATCTCACACACGGACTCCACAGAGATGGTGAATTTTCACTCCCTTATCCCCTCCTAACTTGCAACATACCCTCCCCCAACCCCCCCACCTCCTTAAATATCTGAAGAGCAGGTCCTAAAAGCCCAGTCCAAGGCGAAGATCATGGTCTGTATGGGACCAGGTGACATCCCAGGCTGTCTTCTGAACATGAACTAGCATCACCACTAAGTACCCTTTTCAATCCTAGCTTAACCACAGGGGTTTGTTCCTGTGGAATTGAGAACAGCTATAGTTATTCCCCTCCACAAAGGTGGCCTAGCAACAGACCTGGGGAATTACAGATCCATAAGCCTGACCAGCCTCATCTGTAAGGCCATGGAATGTATCATTATGGACCTCATAAAGAAATAGGTGACCTCCAAACCCTGGACCCTACCCAATTCTGCTTCGTGAAGGGCATATCCTGCCTGTTAAATCTGGTGGATTTCTTTGAAAGTGTGACCAAGGCTATTGATGAGTGCAAATCTACGCACAGAGCATACATTGACTTGGCAAAGGCTTTCAACACAATCCCACATTCAGGCATTACCAATAAACTTAGCAAACTGAATGCAAACCCCATTGTTGTAAGATGGGTTGCCAACTGGCTCACAAACTGGACACACACTATGAAAGTGGGTGACTCCACATCAACCAGCAGATCTCCTACCAGTGGGGTGCCACAGGGATCAGTGCTGGGCCCTCTACTCAAAGAAATGCATCATAATTCCCTTTGGCACAATGTCCCTTCACACTATCAAATCACGATACCCTAAGTACCCATGAAGTGGTAGGGGAACAGGGATCACAGATTGACTGCGACCTTAACATCGACCACCACATGTCTACCATTGTAAGGAAAGCTTTCCAAGTAGCTCACTTGATTAGTAAAGGCATTGCCTCAAGAGCAAAAAAAGTTATGGACCAGATAAGTGCTGAGTATAGGGGGTTATAATTGAGTATAATGCCCAATTTGGTATGTACTGTACTAAGGATCTACAGCAATTAGACCTCGGAGGTTTCTAACAAGATCAAGGGCCTTCAGCATGTGCCTTGCATGTATTGACCTAAAATCCCTGTCACTATACTCTAGGAGAGACTTACGCCTGGCCTACAGAGCAACCCAAGACTCAAACCTAATGAACTTACTGCATATCTATAAATCAAATGGGTCTAGGGCTACCAATTCCAGGGACTTGTTTATGGTCTACAACTTAAATCTGTCCCTCCAGCATGTCCTAGTTATCCCCAGCAACTTCCACATCTTTGGAACAGGCTACTAATTAATGTGACACTGTTTAAGAGGAACCTGGATGAGTGGATGGAACACTAAATGTTTACAAGGGATAGCGCCCACAACTCTCCTGGACGGTGGGCAGTTATCACTAAATTCAATCTTGGGTATTGACTAGTACCTCTACAGTATTGTATTGGGTTAAAATGGCTAGGCTTAAAATACTAGGCTGTCGACCCAGAGGTCAGTCTCCCACGAACATAGATCAATCATGTTAACATGCATGCCTGTCATATTCCTGTCATAAACTGAATGAAGCCTTTACATCAAGTATGTTTAAACTGGGAGCTTGAATGTGAAGGGGGAAAAAAAAACGCAGGCTAAAGTAGCAAAATATATTGGACAGGACTTTTAATAAAATATTCGGCACATAGAAAATAATCCATGCAGTATGTATGCAAAATTACTTGTTATATACTTCTGGTTAAGACAAAGTGAGAGCTATCATTGTGCATTGTAGCAGTGTCATAATATTTCCACTGTCACAGAACAGGCACAGATGTGTGCATTTTGACTGATCAAAACAAAAACCAGAGCAATGCAAGAACAAGCAGATCAGTGTGCCAAAATAATGTTGTAAGCATAGAAGATAATGTGTTAAACAGAGTTAGTAAAGGAATGCCTGTGATTTAATACTTTGTAGTTGTTGTACATTTGCTATAGGGTCCTGAATGCCTGCTACAGAGTTCCTGTGATGTGATGTTTTGTTCAAATATACTGATTGTTTGAGGACATGGGTTATTTGCAGGGTGAATATCCCATGTGGATATCCCCTGTGGCAGTAACAGTAATTTGCACTGAGAGAAACGTAGCAGTTCTCAGAATGGAACAGGAGGAGAAGTGATTGGAAGTTATTGGGTCGTAAAAGGGCTGTTTAAAAAAAATTAGAAAAAAAAGAAACTTGAGCTTAAAATCAGACTGTATGAATAATATTGTAACAGTTGTAGAGCATGACAGACCAAAATAAGTGGGTCAAAAGAAAGCCTTTCCATTTCATATTGAAACAATGGTAACTTTTATGTCATATGCTAAGTTATGTGTTCTTGAGGCTAACCAGAGAGTCTGTCAAGTTAAATAGCATGACGCCAGTTCCAAAAAATGTACCTTTTGATATACCCCTTGTATACCTCTGGACATAGTCTGGTTCCTGAGATTATCATTTGGAATCTCATCCACACCAGACCTTTCCAAAAGAGCACTTACAACTATAATTGAAGGAATAGCCGGAGTGGTTGACTTTCTATCCTGATCTAGGATACCACCAATAAGAATGTGATATGCTTCCAGAAAGGTGGTTGGATGGGCTGAAGTCTAAAAAGTTTGAAACATAACTGGAACAAATGACAAGTCCTATATGACGTCTCTGAAATGCTTAGTTTTTGATTTTGTTGCAGGAGACTCGCTCTGTTGTACATTGCTAACTCTATAATAGTGTCGCTACCCACATTGAAGCAGTGGAAACTGTTGAACTGTAGACTGTGTTTTTTCGTGTCTGTTTTTAAGAATAGATATCCATTATTGCTGTGGAACTTTGAAGAAACTTTCTTCAGCGTGGAATTATTGGTGCACGTAACAATTGTGGATTTACTGGTGTAAAAGAATATTGTGCATTAGCTGTGGCAAAACCCGACCGCGGGAACATCCTGGTCGCTCATTACTAGTATGTGTTCTTGAGACTAACCAGAGAGTCTGTCAAGTTAAATAGCGTGACGCCAGTTCCAACGAATGTACCTTTTGATATACCCCTTGTATACCTCTGGACATAGTCTGGTTCCTGAGATTATCATTTGGAATCTCATCCACACCAGACCTTTCCAAAAGAGCACTTACAACTATAATTGAAGGAATAGCCGGAGTGGTTGACTTTCTATCTTGATCTAGGATACCACCAATAAGAATGTGATATGCTTCCAGAAAGGTGGTTGGATGGGCTGAAGTCTAAAAAGTTTGAAACATTACTGGAACAAATGACAAGTCCTATATGACGTCTCTGAAATGCTTAGTTTTTGATTTTGTTGCAGGAGACTCGCTCTGTTGTACATTGCTAACTCTATAATAGTGTCGCTACCCACATAAAACTGTCTGACAAACTCTTAACAACATCTTTACGAATCCTGGTCCTATACATACTCATCACCAGGTTAAGGCTTTATGCTCACTGTACGATCCTCTCCTTAAACAGAATATTCTCAATTACTCTCTGAAGTGACAAAAAATATTTATACATAACTGCTGCCTGTGCAATCCAATGATTTGAACATGGGCTTTGTCTTTAACTTCTAGTTTTGTAAAATCTTAGAATGTGTAAATGTTAAGTACTGTAAGTACTGTATGTATATGGAAATGTAACTGTGTGTAACTGGAACAAAGTATAATGCTATGTAAACAAATGGAGCTGAAAATGGGCAGTACCCAGTCTGTCTTTCACAGTAAATTGTCTTGTCTGATGATGGGCAGAAACTAGACGCTGACAAGGTAAATTAGCCATTTTACAGAATATATCCAAGTTTATTCCAAACTTGCCCAGTGTCACAGTGCCATTCAGGAAGCCAATACAGTATAATGCTGCATTGTTGCACTTGATGGAACAAGACAGACATTTAGTGATGTGCGACAACTTAATATGTCTGTAGGTATATGTATGTCAACAAATTCATGGTGTGGTACTGCTATAAGTGGATGTGGGTCTAGAGTTCTTGGGGATACTTTGTTTAATAGGGATAAAATTAGATGATTGCCGTGGTCTTTAGTTGTCAAACATTCTGTCATTTATATATGGTAAGATTATTAGAATAACTTCTCTAAAGCATTTTCTGAAAATTATTATGCAAAGCACAGCTGATGCTTCAAATAATATTGTGTTTGTAGAAATAGGATTTCCACATTTAGTTTAAGCCTCTTAAGTTACTCTGTAAAGCTGATGTCCTGCCTAGAGCATATTTGCATGAATTCGTAGAGTATTTGCTTGAGAAAGATTTGGAAATATGGGTAGCTTCTCAGCTTACAAAGTCTGAAATGTTGCAAATGTTAAAGGCTAGTACTAGAAGCAATTTAGAACTTACCTTATGTGATGCTGTCCTTACAGGGTGACAAGAGAAGGTGAAGTCACCGTATCCTCTTGTAAAACCTTATTTTTTTCTATTACGATAACTGTTTTGTATGTAAAAGATGCTGGTCAAAGGAAACGGTCATCACTCCAACTCATTTGCAACAAGGTAAACTAGTCTAGGTATATTAATTGCGTATGGGCATGAGGAAGTGCAAAGAGAAGGCTCTTGAAATCGTATTTTGGCGTATCATTGCTGTGCAGATGGAACAAATTGTGCAAAACTGAGCTTTTGCTGCATGCTTAAGATTCAAGCCCAAAACAGGAATTAATACCTCATGAAATTCTGTCACTTCCTTACTGTATTTGGAAGGCTTTGTATTTGAATAAGCTGACTCATTTTTTTTTAGTGCTTACCTTTACTTAAATCCCTAAACTACATTACTGTATGACACAGTAAAACAACATCATTATTGCACTTACATCTAGTTTTGCAACATACAGAATACATGAAGGAATATAAGATGGGACATAAATGCTTGAGTTCCTATTGCTGTGAGAACCTCACTATGTCTCATGGAGTCTTGGATTTGAACAAGTAGAATGTTTGAAACTGTTAGTGAAGAATATTCTTGAGACGTGATTTTTAAAACTCTGATTTCAACCTTTCTTGTATGTGACATTGCATTCTACAGAGTTGTACTCATCTCAGAAGTTAAGAAGATATCTCAAATAAAGGTTGCTTTAAATTTCTCTCATAGTACCAGACAGTCTGCAGTAACAGTTATTGGAAGAGGGAGATCACAAACAAACATTCTGTTCTGACAAACTGCCATAAATCTAAAATGTAATGGATAGTAACACAAGTGCAATCTGTGGTCACTGGGTATTCAGGTTTACCATGCTTTTAAATGGTAAAGGGTTTAGAACTGAAGATTTGCTCCAGGTGCAGGAGGTTATTTGTCCATATTATTAATGTCCAGGCTTGCAAGTGATGCCTACCAGCACAGGGAAATAATTATTGCCTAACCAAGGCTTTGAGACAAATTCTTCACGACTTGATGGGTTCTGCAGGTACTTAAGTTAATCTGGAGTTGTCCACCATGTCTGTTGGTCAGAATAAGTTGCAGTATATAGTCTTTTCATAATTATAAGACCAGAGAGTGGAATGATGCGACTGCTTTGGCTAAATTATGGCATGCTTACTGATTAGGAAAACTCTAATACAGTAACTGTACATTACTGCAGATAGCATTGTTAAATTAATGGCAGTTTAGAATTTTGTACGGTTCTGTTTTCAGCTATGTAATCTCATAATTTATATTGTATTAGTATATTTATAATATAAGTGCATATGGGAAAACATCATTAAGGGGCATATTGTTTGTGTATTAAGGTAACATATGTTAGTGTTTCATTATGGGAGCCGAAGCAAACTGGTAAGTATTATGTGATTCTGCAGCTATCGGCATTCTTTGGGTCCAGTTCCTAAATGTTTGCTCCTTTGGGAGTGACTTATTCATTGTGTTAGCCTACTTTCTAGACTGTTTAAAATCTGCATGCAGTCACTCCTCCATTGTGAGGATTTAAAAGTAATAATCTTTGCAGTCAACTGTTATAACAATAGCTTAGAAATTGTGCAGTTACCAGAATTTCAAAACAAATCCCAAAACTATAAACAATGTTTTGATGCCATCTTACTTTTAAGAACCCCCACTTTAACTTGTCAAAACTACTACTGTTCCTTCTTGATTAAATAACGAGCATTTTTTTTTTCTGTTCAGCACAGTTACAGCAAAGGCATTTGTTGTGGAGTGGAAGGGACATTGAACAGCAGGTGAAGTAGGACTGACATGTGAACTGAAGTTTGCAAGTAGATTTGCAGTGAGGGAAACCTCGGCAGAGAGAATTTATGGTACTGGCCTGGGGAGTGGCATGCTAGCCCTTCTGAAGGCATGGATTCTGTGTGTGTACAAGCCACCAGCAGCCTGGAGTCAATAAGGACATGACATCTAACCTGTTTAATGAAGAATGATCATGATTCCCACACAGTGGAGTACTGTTAAATATCACTACAGTGCCCCGCACAAACAGTGTTTCATAAATTTGTTGTGGTTGGTGTGTCTTGGGCAACTCCCAAGACACCCTTAGCAGATTTTAGCAGTGACCTCAGAGGAAGTGATGTCCCTTTGAAAGGTACATGACAGACAGACATGCTGTAGGGAGATAAGCCACACCAAAGAAAATGTGTCTGCAGTGTTTTGCATCACGTGGAACAAAATGGCATGGTAGCAGTTTGGCAGAATGGTAAGTATGTACCTCAAAGGACAGAGATTATTTTGATTTTCTTAACACATAAGCCAAGGACCAGAGAGTTAATAAGTTGTTAAGCTTGCAGATGAGGGGACCGTTGAGGACCCTAGCCCAAATTCCCAGTGCCTCCAGTCACTGTCTGGTTAAGTGACTGACCTACTGCATGACATTGAGCAAATGAGGGCTGAGGGAATCAAACCCTGTACCACAGGACTCCATATACTGAGGCAGTAGAAATAGGAACACACCAAAGGGTACAGTGAAGAAACAAATTACAGGGATTCCCTTTTCAGTAAAGCAGCAGTTTAGCATGTCATGCTTTTCTCAGTACAATAGGTTACCACTGTCTTAGGCCTGAAAACATGTCTTTGGTCAGCAGACTACAGGTGCATCCCAAAGACATGCACTGCTGTCATGCTGCATGAATGGCAACAAACTCCTTTTGTATTGGACGACTACTGGTAGTGAATGAACCAAATTACATGGTCACCTTTTTGATCCAGGCACACTTTTATTGAGGGGGGGGGGGGCAACATTGTGGAGGAAAGTTATGCAATTTATGGTGAACAACCAAAGACACGCACAAGTAAATGAGGAACAGTAAAACAATAAGTTAATGGGAGTACACTAATATATAAATGTGTGCATGTATATATGTATATACACATGTTTGTGTGTACATATATTACAGTGCATTCCTTCAGCTGCAAAGATTGGTGGACTTCTAATGAAACACCATGCCTCCAGACTGCATGCTAAAGGCCAAGTTGACTTTTTAACTATTTTTATACATCTTGCTAGTGCTTTGGTATCTTCATACAGTTTGGTTTACTTAGTGGTGTATGTTATTGTAAAGCCATGGTATAGCTTTTAAAAGTTTAGGTTTTAAGGAAAAGTGTGCATTATTTAATCTACAGTATCTGATGCATTTTTGACTGTCATGTATCTGGTTAAATATGGGAAAATAAAATCATTTTAATGAAATAAACTTAAAATTTAATTTGCAACCTTATTTTTCTATTTATTTAAGATGCTTTATGATGCACCTGAATTCATACCAACAGCTGAGCTCAAATTAACCCTTCACACAGTCCATTCCTTCCCTTGAGCACTATTACAGCAGGCAACAGCCCAATAACAGTGTTTGTGTTTACACTAATTTCAACTTAACCATCATAATTAACACTTGTGAGAGAAGAAAAAGAAATACTGTCAGAATTATGCAGACTTGTTTTTGTAGCAAAAGAAGGCACCTTTCACAAAAAGATTCCCATCTCTGTTTGAAAATACTTTTATAAGAAAACTTTAAAATGCAAGCACCAAAGACTATATTCCTATCCTGCTGACCGTAAAGCAGTTATATGTCAGGTGATAGTTTAAATCACTGACTTAGAAAATCTTGCAAGTGGTGGTTCTGATATGTAGATGGACAAAGCCCTGACTATGTCCTTGACCTGAGATTGACTATGGACCCTGCCAGTGAAGGAGAGGGTGAGGCAGGGTGGCAGTGAGTGGTCAGTGTTTGCTTGCCTGTCGCTGAAGGGTGGATGAGGGTGACCCAGCCTGATGCAGAGCAGGTATCCACTGGTAAGAGAGGTGCATAACTTCAGCGTATGGACTGAGGACTGTGCATTTGTCCCTACTAAGCTATATTTATGCAGTAAATCTATATGTGCACATGAAGCATACTTCACACTTGAAGGTCTAACAACAGCAAACATGTTAACTAATGTGATGGGGTTGGAAATCTCAAAAAAAATCCCCACTGTAAAGGGGAGAACCCCACCACAAGGTGGTATGTGATGTTCATCTCAGGCAGGATGGTGGGGCAAATGGATCTACAGGTTATGAAGGAAGGACCAGCAATTTTTTTTTTAACAACACTGCTGTAATTTCTCTGACAAAGTTATTTGACCTATGAATAATTTCAGTATGTATTTACCAGACTGTTATATACCTATGTGCCGTAGCAATCCACTGCTTGTTGTGGGAAACTGTTCCCAGCAGATATGTGGGTACTGAATGGTAATAAAGTGATTTGTAGTTTCTGCACATCCCCAAAATTGCTGTTCTTTTCCTTAGAAATACATAACATGGGACAGAATATATTTAACATGCTTAATATTGCAGACTGTACCACAGGATTGGCAAATTTTTTTATCTTACAGTTGGCAGTGTCATTATAGGACATAAAAAGGCTAAATAATCAGCAGCTGCAACATAAATTTAGTAAGATGTCATGTCCACAGCCGGAGAGACAACCAGCAGCATACGAGTATGCAGAGTTTAAGGGGAGTGTCTACACTGGATTTAAGGCACAGAAGAGGGCAGAAATGGGTTAATAAGCTGGATGTTCCAAGTACCTGACAGAAAAGGGCAGATTTTTTTTCTGCCTTTTATCTTCACACTGACTTGGATGGCCACTGCAGCTTGCTTGATGGAGTTAGAAAAGGAAAAAATGAAGCACATGATCAGAAACTGAGGCAGGCTGGGAGAACTGGGGCTGATTAAAACAAAATGTCTGCACATTGTCTGGCATGTGATCTTATGACAGATGCAGCAATTTATTCTCTTGATAGATTATTTTCTCACATGAAAAATGAATGGATAGCTAGATGATAAAAACAGGACTGAAGTGAAAACACAAGTGCTGTGCCTTATGAAGCTCATTGTAGAAGCCAGCTGCTCAGAAATGCATGACAGAATTCTGAAGGACAAACCCTCATGTAAAGGTACAAATCACTTCTGGTTTGATGCTTCAGGCTACAGTCTGCCACAGAACATTTGGATAGCAAGTTCCTGGGCTGTTTTCATTGAAGATTAAGACCATAGATGTATGCAACTACATGCCTATGTCAGATAACTGTAGTTCTGATGTATTTTTTATAAAGTTAAATGTGATAACAAACCAACATCAACTTTAATGCATAATAGACATATGCAAATTGTTTCTTTAGAAGAGTTAAAAAAAAATTCAGGATAAAGTGCCTAAAATGTTCATGTAATCTGGTCCCATATAACAGCCTGGAAACTGTCAATGTCTTTCAAAACCATTCTTGACTTATTCATTCATTTACTACTATCATATTTTTTTAGCCCTGCTATTATTTTAGAGCCATAAATGACATTTTTCTTCTCACATACTTGCTACAAATTTGGTGTAGTTAATATGTGCATTTTTGAATATTTTAAGGCTGCTGCAGTTTGTAGAGGATATTTATACTTCTCATTGTTAGCTTGCTTTTGAAGTCCTTTGAGTCCTTTATGCACTTTTACATTTTTTGTGTGTCCTTCTATGAGTAAAATCTGATCTTAATGTACACAATTATTAAAAGCAGTAAATGCCACTTAAGGGTTGTTGAAATTCCACTTTTAAGTGGACATCTTTGTAGGCTTTTATTGGAAAAGGAATGGAAACAAAAAATATGCTCTACTTTCTGGGGGAATATTGGGGAAAATTAGGTCATTGTCTACTTGCGCCCCCCCCCCCCCACCTGAAGCAACTGCTGCAATGGTGAGATACTTTAAAACAAATGTAAACTATTGCACTTATTTATTTTTTTTGTAAAAATGTGATGGATGTACCTTGGCAGATTTTGTACCTCAGCCAGGTGCCTTCTGCCTCACAAGACTATATCTTGCTTTCATAGTTCAAATTCTGCAGTAGCTTGTTGGGTCTGTTGGCACAGAGGGATAAAGCCCTGACTATAGCTAAGATGACCAAGGTTCAATTAGTGACTTGTGCACCACCTGACAGCAGCATGGGAGGACCATCCTGCGGGAGATCCTAGCAGAGCTAGTTGTGTACTGCCACAATCTGTCTGAGAAAAAGTGAGATGCAAATCTGTGACTGGGGCAAATGTTAGGCTCACCAAGCCAGCACCTGCATTACTGCAGAAGTCCACAATCCCTTCCCCATGCAAATATATGTTTAGGGTGACTCATTGTAAAGGTGCTGAAGTTATCCACTGGAGCTCAGTAACACAGATCTTGCAGCAAATTCTAGTGCTTTCAGTACTTGAGTTTAAACTGCAAGTCTGTGGTCCACAGCTAGGTTAGAATTTTGAAACACCTGTAACTGTTTCTGTAATGGGAGGCAAATCAGTAACAAATGTATCAATAAGAAGGCAGACAGAGCAATAAAACCTATACCACAAGAAGGCACAGTAGGTGCACTTTTTGTAGTCATTAAAAGTTTCTAACTATGTTTCAGATGCAGAAGGCTGCAAGTAGAACAGATCCTGTAATGAATCATAATATTGCCACTATTGCAAGTCCAACTACAAGTCTATGGTACCAGCCTGGGCAGGAAGTACAAATATAATATACTTTTAGTTGGAAGGAGAAAAAAAATAATGCCGAATAAAATGGCTATATGGGGCACATGCAGCAATAAGGATAAACAAAATAACACTGAAGAACTTGGAACTCTAATTTCTTTGTTAATCACAAGAAGATGGTCTCTACTATTCACATTGTGTGTAGAATTGCACATGCATTCTGCAATCTTTTTAATAGACCACCAAAGACTACCATGGTTCAGACTTAAACTGTAGTACTCTGCTGGGGTGTACAGTCATTCTCCTGTCTTCTTGACTGGTGCACAAGAGTTAATGCTAACAGCAGTCTGGGCATTTGTTTGCTTGGGATTAGAGGCAGCTCTGGTCCTACACTGGGCTTTAGTTAACAACCCTACCCTGATGTCCCATTCAAGCTGTCTTCCTCACAGCCTGAGTGACCACCAGCCAACCTTTCTCTTAAGAACCAAAACTCATCAAACCTACCAAACCACCTGTTGTTTAATCAGAGATTTAAAAAAAAAGCTTCAACCCTAGCAGCTTCATTTCTGCCCTAAAAAGCTGCAACTGGGAACCTGTGACAGCTACCCTTAGATGATGCTGTTAACTCCACCTTCTTAGACATACTTGACTGTCATGCCTCACCTAGAACTATTAGAGTAAAATCTAACTATGCACCCTGACCAAGTAAAGAATGCAGATCCCTACTCAAAGCTAGAGATAAGGCCAGGGAGCAGTTTCACAAAAACAAAACCCATCTAACAAGACAAACATTCCTAGAACTTCGTAATAAAGCTAAAAAAACTAGTAAAATGGGAAATAATCAATTACTACCACAATATTCAGAAGAAACATCAAAACAACCCACAAAAATTCTGGGCTGTTGTTAACATATTACAGCCAGGAAAATCGTCTACTCCCACTCAACACTCAACAGTACTGATAATTTGGCAATCCAGTTTAATAAATACTTTACAGAAATGAATGAAGCCCTTGCAAATTCTCATAGCACTTCTAACCACATTGTTCCTATCAGAGACCAATATTGCACCCACACACAAACTTCCTCCAGACTGGTTTACATTTTAACCAGTGTCTGTTGATACCATCAAAAAACTGCTCAAAAAGCTAAAACCAACTACCCTGGCTGCAGACAACCTCCCTGCTGACTTCCTGCAAATTGCAGCAGAAGGAATAGCGTACCCAGTAGCCATACTCTAATAGACCCATCTCTGAGAACCTGATTCCCGCCATTTGGAAAAATATCCCATATCCTAACCTTTCATAAGGGAGGCAACTCCACTGAATTAATAAATTATTGCCCCATTACCATCCTATCTCCCCTATCTAAAATTCTAGAAAGAGTTGTTCATACACGATTTATGGATTACCTTCACAAACATAAATTACTTTCAAACACTCAACATGGTTTTCCCCCCTCTCACAGCACCACCACAGCCCTAATATTATTTATCAAAACAGTGAACCAACATAGGACTAATGGACAGTTTGTATCTGGTATATTCCTAGAACTATCCAAGGCCTTGATATGGTCGATCACACTAAATTAATCAATGTTCTCTCCTCCCCAAACCTTAGTACCTCCTCTATCACCTGGTTCCAAAAGTACTTAGCCGGACATCAATAAGCTTGTCCGCTGGCAACAGCACTTCTCCTCCCTTCTCTATTACCTTAAGAGTCCCACA
Organism: Protopterus annectens; assembly: GCF_019279795.1. NCBI lineage: Eukaryota > Metazoa > Chordata > Ceratodontiformes > Protopteridae > Protopterus > Protopterus annectens. Next base: position 443,734,690 of record NC_056738.1, read on the forward strand.
ATGTTCCATCCTTGGACCCCTTCTATTCTCTGTTTTCACCAACCAACTCCACACTTCACGCCACTATGTTACAGTATGCAGACAACTCAATTTTGATATGGTCAGCCTCCTCTCTACAAAAGCTTCTCAACAAGACCCATTGCTCTCAAACTCTCAACTCATTCTTAATCCCAACAAAAAAACAACTCTTCTCTTCAGGTAAAACCCCCTCCCCTTCCCCATCCTTCGACATCTTATCCAAAAACAAAACCATCATCACTGCAACATCCCACACAAAACTGCTAGGTTTCAAAATCGACAACAGCTTGAAATTTGATATCTATATTGCCCAAACCATTAAACTCCACAAAAAACTTGGCCTTTTACAGGAACAAAAACTTTCTAACAGACTGCACAAAAAACATTATTGCTCTCACACACCTCTTCTCAACTCTCTTATATGCCTCCCTCATACCTACCTCTGTAAAACTGACCTTGCCACCGATGCCTCCTACAGGTCACATCCTTGCACATCTCTCAAACAGCTAAAATTGCTTGAACTTCCTGAACTACTGCACTTTAATCAACTCACCTTTACCCACAAAATCCTCCATCAACCAGATACAGCCATACAATACCTCAAGATCCCTTCGCTCTAGCAGTAAACCCCTCCTAGGCATCACCAAAGCAAACAATGCAGCTGGTGAATCACTTTTTCTCAAACTATATCCAAAAACTGTGGAATAAACTAACCAACCTCACTTGCTTCAAACTGTTCTTTACAATTTAAACAGCTCCTAAAAACACATCTCACAAATACCTGGCTCTGTACCTGCAGCTCTTCAGGATAGCTCATTTCTCCTGCCCCTGTAACTAGAAATCCCTTCTGAACTTTTTCTTTACCTCCATAATTAGAATTTCTGTCTGAATTATTTTTTGGTAGCTTTATCCGTCTTAATTGCAAGGAATAATATATTCTCTCTATCACTGAATTGTTACTATGTTGTAAATGGAAATGTCATTGAATTGCTGTAAGTACATTGTAACTTTATAAATGTATACTTCCCATGAATTGTACTCGACAATAGTATGTAATTTGTTTTTGTGAGAACTATTATTTCTTCCATGTATTATTCTTTTGTATTGTTTCTATAATGTGTAAGTGGAGCTTTTCTCCCTGGGCTTCTGCTGAAAAAGGACCTTCCTTGTCCAGTCAGACTTCCCCAGTAAACAAATGTAAAATAAGGAAAATAGAAAGAATTTGGACTAAAATAGACCATGAAGAGGGCCAGGTATTTGCTTTATAGACAGTTTAATGAATTTACAATTAAACAAAATAAGCCCAGATGTAGAGGCAATAGACAATAGTACATAAAATCCGGTAAGACTTAATAACTTTAAAGAACTCCCAAGTCATTATGTATTCAAATTGTAGTTTGTTTAAATTGTACAGATACAAAACTGGAATAATATGATGAGAAAGGAAAGCATAAACATTTTACAAGTTAAAAAATGTATGGAAGGAAGGGAATATATTTTTCTCACTGTTTAATATTCTGATTTTGAAGAATAAGTTCCATGCAGTACTTAAATTTAAAAATACTTATTAAAATAATGGAGTTGGATATAAAAGAGAACATATGGATAAACAGAAGAAACGGACATCACATCTAGACTCTAGTCCTTTTATGAAGGCTTTTTTGTAGGTAGATTGGGCGGAGGAGAATTAAATGGATATAATGCTGGAGGTGATTGACTGCAGTAAATAAGAACTTAGGAAGACAAGGATGTGATGTTGTGTTAGAATGGTGATGGAATTGCAAATAAGAACTTAAAGATTTTGAGGGCATCTTATAAAGTTGATAGCAAACATACATTTTAAGATGCTAAGCAACTGGAGTACATTTTAAGATGCTAAGCAACTGGAGTTCAACATTTTTGAAGTTCATGGTATTCCTGCAGTTAAGAACAATATGGTAAATCCAAAATAGAAACTATGACAACAGTAAAGGTATATCAACAGTTTAAACCTAAAATTTAGTAGTTATAAACATCTGCAATAATTCATCAAAGGGGAAAACTGGGGATAACACGCATGTGGGAAGACTTGAAAAAATGTGTGCCTGATAGTCAAAAAACTAGAGTTTAATTATGAGCAGAGTTTTAAACAAGAATTGGTTCATATTTTGACATTATCACTTATCTAAAAAAGAAGTATCAGCTTGGATAAGAGAAAGCAAACAAAGTATGTTTTTTACAGCCATTTTTGTGTATTCCTTTTATATATTATAAATGGAACTGATAGTTAGGTTCTGAACTATGGACTGACCTGTTTTTAAACAAAAGGTATGGGCAGAGATTGGTCATTTTACTACAACTAAAGATTTAAGTTAACTATGTGATTTTTAGAGGTATGAGCAAGTTCTGACACTTCAACTGAACATTAACTACAGGAAACGTAAAGATCTTTTCAATAAAAATGCAATATAATTTTTAAACCTGAGATTCACAATAAGTCTTTTGATGTTGGAGTAGTTCAGACTTCAGAAGTCCTCATGAACTAGGAAAGCTGGAAAGGTTTTAGACAAAATTGATGCCAGGATGTGTAAAGGAATGTAGAGACATAAAGAAGTTTGCCAAATGGGATCCAAAAATGAAATCCAAATCCCTCATAATGGCTAAGTAGCCAACATATTTTTAGAATTTATATCAGAAAAAAATTCCAAAATCTTGGACTGAGCATAATTTTAACCATATATAAAAGATCACGTAGACCAGTAGTATTTGTTGACATTGTTGAATACTTATTTTAATGAATGATGCTATCAAACCCGCGGTGGTGCAGCAGTAGCGTTGTTGCCTCACAGCAAGAGGTTCTCCCGTTCGATTCTCGGCTTGGGTTGGGATTGCCTTCTGTGTGGAGTCTGCATGTCCTCCCCGCAGTCGAGTGGGCGTTCGAAAGATATGTGCTGAATGGGTGGGCTTTTGTTGAAGGTTGGGCATCGGGCTGGCAACTTGACACCATAAAAACCAACTGCCAATCATTAGCGGACTGGAGTTCCGCTGTGGTGACCCCTAACCAGGAATAGCCGAAAGACCAACAACAACATGCTATCAAACCTACAAAAAAAAAATAAAATAAAAAAAAATAAAATAACTTTACACCAAGTCCAGTTTCTATACATCTTAAATGTTCAGCAGATGTTTGTCTAGTGTCTCACATTTTATTTTCACTTATGGAAAATATTTTGGTTTGTTCTCAATCTGTTTGCTACATCAGTAGATCGCAAAGTAGTCTGACAGTATAAACAAAAATAAGGTATGGCGGGTAATGGAGAAAAGTTTTGCATAACAAAACATTAGTATTACCTTGGTTTTTGTAAAATTCTGCTTGGGCAAAAAAAATACAAAAATCAGAGAGGTTATTTATCCTTCAGAAATCATACAGACAGAGGCATGAGAGAATGTTTTCTTGCTACGTTATGCTAATATATCCAAAATGGATGTCTGTATTGTTATCAAATATGTTTTGTGGAACTTTTTTGCCCATAATATGAATAGGTGGTTCAGCAAAGTCCTGAAGATTTGTCTTGTAAGTTCATCACTTATTCCACAAACTAGTCATAACCTCTTCGACATCTCTATCTACAACTTTGTGACTACTGTTCCATTACCTCCTGCAAGACCCACAACCTATTGACAAAAATACTCCCTCACACACAAACACTGACTTCAGACAAAAATTGCAAAGGAATATCTCCATAATAAAACCGCATCTCTTCACAGTCGACATTGGTACCCATTCTGTCTTCCCAAAACCAAAACATTGCTATTGAAACTTTGACTATCTCTATCTACAAACTAAATTTCCACTAGTTACAAGACTGTTCAATGAAGACTGAACAGAAATGCTTACTGAAGAATCAAGACTTTTTTTTTAACTGCATGATACTGCCTGACTGAACTGGAAGCAAAATACATCAGTGTGCCTCAGGAAATGGTTCACCTCCCTATGCAGCATCTCTTGACAGGCCACCAGATGGCCCAAAGAAAGATCACTTAAGCAAATGCTCCTTTCTTCATCACCATAATGTTTTTGGGTTGAGAACAGCATATTCACTGGTAGAAACAGCACTAATAGCAATGCCACCCAGGACACCACTCTGTCTCATAGCCACGTCTGACTTCCTCAATGAATTTGGAAACCTCCTAACAATAGCTTCAATACGTATTCAAACCCCCCCCCCAACCAACACACAACTCTTCCACCTTATCTCCCATGCTTTTACTTCAAACAAATTACAGTTAAAGATACTAAACATCTTTTAGAACAAATCAGCTGTGATGGTCCCATAGAGTCAGATAACCTTCAGCTTCTGCAGCAGTGCAGATAACTCCTAATTACTCCTCTTTGCCACTTTCACAACCTCCGCATTACTAACTGCATTATGTCTAGCATTTGAAAATCTGCATTGGAGTGCTCCTTATACAGTCTAAATGCATTAAGGCCTCTGACTTCTGCCAAAGCTTTGTCCTAATAATGCAAGTAAAATCCAAGAAAAAATCTTATACAATCAGGTCTCATCCTACATACAATAGTACCACCTCCTTTCCCAAAAACATGGACTATGGTCTGGCATTAGTACACAATGACTGCTCTAATGACCTTTACAAATAAAATATTATTCAAGGACAAAGGCAACCTTACAGATGCTGCATTCATTGACCTCATTTGAACCATTGACAAAGCTGACTACTCCATCCTTCTATCTCTCATATGATTGAAATGACTATTGGCACACCAGTTTGAGTTTCTTATGTGCTATTTCAGAGCAAAATTTGGTGCACAAATTTCGACAGTAGCCACCATTTGAAGCAGTCTCACAAGGATGAATTCCTGCCCTACTTATTTTCATTTTTATAAATATTCTCTGCTCCTACCTTATAAGTAATAATATATGCAGATGATGTGGTCATTTTCAGGTCTAGCCTCAAATGCCAAAAACTTGCATGGCCGACATCAAGAAGATATTTCATCTTTTACTACATGGCTCAGTTCAAATAAACTCCTACTTAACTAATAAAACCAAAACTATAATTGAAACCCACCAAAAACCTGGATGATACCCCCAAAACACTAGATATCCGGGACCATAAATCCTCCATCTGAGATTACCTCATCATTCCAACATCTCAACATCTCAACCTCAGCCTGACATAACCTAAGATTTCAGCTTCTCATCAAGAAAACTAAATTAAAAATCAACTATCTACTATTTTGTGCCTGTAAAATCTCTCTTCCTTTCACTACCAAGAGGGGATGCTATTGGCAAAGACATCCTTCTTACCCAGCAAGAACATGGCTTACTGTGATAGTGGCAGTCCTACAATCAATCAACAAAGTATGCTGCTTTATAGCCTACTCCCCTAGATGAGAATTCATATACAAAAGGTTAGCTGGCTGTACATTAAGCAAAGAGCCAACCTATCTCTTGTCTCCCTGCTATCCAAAATTATCAAACAAAGACATTATGACTCCCTTTCTGCCTGACTCTTCCCCAGCATCCCATCATATAACCTCAGATGTTCTGCATAACTTGGCTGGTCAACTCTGCAATTGTCTAGAAGCAAGACCTCACAGTACCAACCACACTTCTTTCCTGTCCCTCTGCTCACAAGCTCTTCTCCTCACCTATGCTAAAATTAAGACCCCCATTCAAAGACAGTCTTACCAACCAAAGCTGGTGCCTCATCTCTGGCCACATCCTGTAACTTGACCAATATATTGGTGTAGCTATCATCATGTTTTCCTAACCATGTAACCACTCTACAGCTGAATATATTCCTCAGCCTCATTTTATGCAACTGATCCAACAACCAGTAACTGCTATTATCTTGTCTGCACTATGCTAATTTGCCTTATAACTTTATTCAGTAATTCTGAATATTGTACCAATAGAAGTTCTCTTTGTTAATTTTTAGTGCTTGTACTACTTGTTTGTTTGCTCCCTGAGTTTGGCCTGAAAGTGGTAAGATCAGTGCTCTACATACATACAAAGAGATGTAGCTAAGGTGGGGTGAAGGGTGCAGTGCTCCTAAGTCCAAGATGTGAGGCGAATGGTATAGCAAGCCAGAGTAGCTAGCTATGGCTCTCTGCATACATATGTACATACATGTATAAATAAAATTATGCAGTAAACTGGTGCATTGTTAAAATGTCCTAGATCCAGATTCTTTCAAAAGATGTTGCAGAGGTGGTGAGAAGTAAAAATGACATGCAAGATGCATACAGAAATGCAAATAAGAAGGTCAGAAAACTGTCTGTGAAAGCAGCTGGGAAAAACGTTTTTAAGAAAATGCACATAAAATAAAGCAATGATGAAGAAGATCTACTTGGTTAAACGAGGAAGGATCCCTGACAGATATTCACGCTGTGATTCAAATCTATAAATGTGGTTACAACTTAAGCATGAATGCAGATAAGATGTTAATATAAAGCAGTTGTAAAAATGTATGTACATTTAAAATTCGTTCAAAGCATTGCAAAATGTAAATGATGCTAAGCAGGCTAATATTTCCAACTAGTATGCTTCAGATAAGTTTTGCTCAGTACTTACAAAATGGAGCACCACAGAAGAAATTGCCCTACTAGTGCTCATAACTCTTAGTGGGGAAAGCAGTAGGCTCTTTTGGGCTTCAGCCAAGTACAAAGAATTTTAGTGACACTGACTATACTTTTAACAGATTCCGAAAAGATGGTGAGGTATTCTGAAAATAGAAGATTGCAAAATACTATTTCTTTTAATAAAAGCAACAGTGAGGTAGATTTTCATGCGTCTTTCAGTTTGTGCTTGGTGGTAAAAGACATATGGTAATGAAGGTACTTCAGAATTAAGTACCAAACGGGTGGTGAAAATATCTCAAAACTGAATTGTTCCATGGGGGGGGGGGTTGTGTTTGTAAAACAATTGCATTTATTTAACTTGAGCAGCAGTGCTATAGCTCCGGGAGCTTGTAATGTATTTTTCAGTTCCCCATAAATAATGGCAGATGAACTGGGTGCATTTGGGGTGGATCATAAAGAACTTGATTGAGACATACACTGTCACTCGAGCAGCTGAATAATACAGCAGGTGGGCTTGAAGCCAAAGAATAACTGTTATTAGAGTGAGGTACAATAGCACTCTGGATTGACTACTTTCCTTACAGGGATTGAAAGTAGTGTAATGGAAATTATTGTGCAGCTAACGCCAACTGATTTCTGGTACTCAGTCTTAGTGCATGTTGAAAGTTTTTATTGAATTATTTTATTAGTAATTGAATAACCAGTAGATAATTTCTCACAACTGAATCGAGTTGCAACTTGTTGATTAGTGTTTGTTATAGTAAACCATTGCTGGGCCTATTTCTGCTGCATCTCTGGCAATTTATATATATATATATATATATATATATATATATATATATATATATATATATATATATATATATATTTTCCCTCTGAATGAAAATAACTATAAATATGTATGTATTTATTTATGTAGTATATCCTTGTATCTGTAAGTATGTATTGATCATTACTTATGGGATCTATTCACCTGGGCTGTGCTTGCAAATGGTCTACTGATATCAGTGTACTACTGCGGTAAACAAATGAGGATGTAACCAGCTGTGCTCATTTGAATGCAACTGTGTCCAGACATTACTTGACAAAACAGAATACTTTTGTTAGCATAGTCTGAAGTGATCTTTAGAGAACACTGTTACTAACCTATGAAAATAACATATTGCAGAATAGATTAATAGGTGTTTACTAGACTAATGACCACAAGGGCCTTTTTAAGCCTAGCCAGGCATCCCAAATCTGATAAGTTCTGGTACCCTTGATAAGTGTAAGCAGGAGCTTGGGAGGTGAAACATTTACAAGCAGGGGCCTTGGAGATGAACCATTTACACGCTGCCCATGTCCATTGCAGACTTGGGTGTCAAATCAAGGATGGATTTCCTGTTCCCCATCCAATTGTCGAAGTTACACTTGAATTGGGTTATGGAGGAACTCTGCTTCACATGGATTTTAAGCCTGTTCCAGAGGTGGGGTAGTCTCTGGGAATACATAACTCTCTCTCCAGTAGGTCCTATTTCTATCACAAGCAAGGTTTAAGTCTTCAGAATGGGTAATTTTGTTTTTTTTTGTGGATATGCAGGATCTCCATCAGAGTGGGGACTGGTAATGCCTTGTATACCAGGCATAGATCTCCTCTCAACACCCTGTATGAGACATAATACAGGGATAGGGCCTTGAGGCAGTCTGCATGGGACATGTTACTTATGCCATGTATTTGTTTAGTGAGGAACTTCCGTGGAATTTCCAATTGCCGCATATGCCTGGCTAGGTATGTGACGACCGTGCCCTGGCCCAGCAATCAAGGAGCCTCAATCCTCACCACTAACACCAGGGAGGGTGTCTCATATAAGAGGAAAGGATAACAAATACACACAGTAAAGTACAATTTCCCTTAAGTCACACAGAGATCACAGTTAGTCTGGGGCTGGTTGCTCCCTTGCTCGCCAGGTCCCCAATAAGACTCCCCACTGGCACAGGTATAGGGTTCACATCTCAGCCTTGTCTCCTGTCTTGCCTAACATTTGGCACTGCTCACAGGTCCTGCAGTACCCTGTTACATCTCTGGAAATTCCAGGCAAATAGAAGTCTTGCATAATATGCCTCTCTGTACATTTTATGCCCTGCAAAGGGAATATTATGGGCTATGGCTAGAAGTGCCAGATGGTAGGCTCTAGGCACTACCAACTGCTGTACTCTCTCACCTTCTAGCCCTCCCTCAGGGGACCACTCTCTGTATAGTAACCCTTTGTCCCAGTATACAGATTCCCCCTTCCCTTGACAATCAGGTGCCTCCCTAGCTACCTGCCTCAGGCCTTGCAATGTAGGGTCTGAGAGCTGAGCTGGTCTCAACTCCCTCCTTGTAACCCTTCCCAGCTCCCCTTCCACAGGAAATCTGGCATCAACTGACAGTGGTGCCTCACTGTCAGCCTGGGTACTGCTACTCACTTCTACCTTTGCAGTTACCCTGTCCAAGGGAACATCAGTACCCGCAAGCAGCTGTGGCTCACCTTCAGTCTCACTGCTACAGTGTAGCTCACTCCCTGAAGTAACCACCTCAGCAGTCCTGGCTGCAAGTATGCAGTCGGTCTGGGTCTCCTCCAGGCTAGCAGACCCACATGCTTGTCTCCTAGCCTCACTGTGTATAACTGCATAAGTACATGGGACTGCCTCATCCAAATCCTTCCCTCTCAGGACATCTGCAGGATGGTAGTTCTATACCCCTGTTGTCCCAAGACAACCTACTACTGGCATTTTGTCTTTCCGACTTACTGGCTCCCTCACCTTTGGTTCCCCACCTTGCCTCTGTGGACATCTGTATGCCACATGGCCCCATTGGTTGCATTCAGAACATTTCACCCTAGGTCCTGGACGTGTACCTGGACTAGTGGCTTCCCCCACTACTGGTGTATTCTGTTGGGGTAGTCTGTGCTGCTGTTCCTTTAGACCCATGAGCAGTACTGGGGGTCCCCTTCCTGTGCAGAAGAAATTTACTGACCTGTTGTGCTTCTGGGGTCCAGTTACTCCCTTCCCCATTACCTCCATGACTCTGGCGAAGTCAGCCTTTCCCTCTCATGCTTCCTCTGACGCTCCTTTTCTTCAGCTTCTATCTCCAACTCAAGTCTCTTTATCTCCAGCTGGATTTCTATGTCCACTGCTGAAAGGTTGAGCCGTCCATTCTCCGAGGATATTGTATCTCCACTGCCAGTGTGATTGTAATTCACAGAAAGGTTGAGCTGTCCATTCTCCGAGGTTATTGTATCTCCACTGCCAGTCTGATTGTCCTCCTATATGCTGTTTTCTGATGCAACTGTAACCAAGGCTGCAATTAGGTATGCCTTAGTCAGGATTCCATGTACCAGTCCCCTAGTCTGGCACATCTCCACCAGCTGGCTCCTTGTCAGCTTTCCATACTCTGCTGACGTGCTGCCTGTTCACCCTGACTAACTGAGCTAACAAAAGAAATAAAACAATTGTGATCTGAACTCTGAGTATACACTGCATGGCTGATTGAGAGTACAAAACACCTTCAGAGATTACTGTACATAAGCTACAGGATTCACTCTACCCACACCACTGCAAACCACAAATGTGAGGATATCTTATCCAAACCACTACAAACCACAAGTGTGAGGATATCTTATCCCAACCACTGTGAACCACAAATGTGAGGATGTCTTATCCCAACCACTGCCACCAGAAATGTGACAACCATGCCCTGACCCAGCAATCAAGGAGCCTCAATCCTCACCACTAACAGGGAGGGCATCTCATATAAGAGGAAAGGATAACAAATACACACAGTAAAGTACAATTTCCCTTAAGTGCACACAGAGATCACAGTCAGTCTGGGGCTGGTTGCTCCTTTGCTCACCAGGTCCCCAATAAGACTCCCCACTGGCGCAGGTATAGGGTCCACATCTCAGCCTAGCTGGCAAGATAATCTCCCGTACTCTCTCTGTCTCACGAGTGCTTCATGTCCCTGCCCGGGTAGCTGACACACCACACACACACTTTGAGATAAGTATTTATACAACTTCACAGACCCTCCTGGGAAAGGCTGACACAGATTCTCCAGCTGTGTCCCTTTACCCAGACTATACGGTTGTAATTTCTGCCACCACCACTTAATAATTATCAGCTACCCAAAGGCCCTTAAAAGGGTGTCCGAATATTACCGTGCAGTATTATTATCCAATTGGTAATGTGACTATTCAGTCTAAGGCTTATTAGAGTGGCTTATTACAGTAAACTCTATAAATATGCAATGTACTCTAACGCTTACTTATCTCTACACAAACCAGCCACAGGGGAAAGGTTTTCAAAATATTTAATAATAAATAAAACACAAGACAATACTACTACACCATAGTGATATCTAAGAGTTCAGAGATCACACAGAAACATAAAACAATACAGTAGGAAAGTTCTGATATAACAGAAAAACACTTGTCTAACTTTCTTCTAAGTTCCTAGCTGTTAACTACAAGAAAACATATTTCTAAGACACTACTACCATAAGACAACAGGCAGAGTGCTGATAAGTGGGATATCAAGATTAAAATGCTCCCAGTCTCTCACTGAACAATAGTTTTTAAACTCACTAACAAACATCTTTGCTAGGCCCTCCCAAATTACATCATTTTGACACTTAGGATTTCCCAGTATACACATTACATCATTTTGACACTTAGTCTGGAGTTCCCAGACCAACAAACTGCATTATTTAGCAATCTAACACCTGCTCATGAAACTACAACAATAAAAGACATTTCACATGTACACTCTAGCAATTATTCCTTAAGTTAAGACAATAGAAAGAATGTGTTCAGCCAGCCACTTTGGCACCACTATTTAGATAATTTTACTTCAAAGAGCATTTGAAATGCTTGGCTTAGTTTTCCTTACAGCAGATGGCAATGTTGTAACAATCTTGAAGTTCACATTTTACAGTGTTTTCTTTCATTTAAGAACACAAGCCTGTATTTTACATTTATAAGTACAAATGATAGAATTATGTATCAATTTCTATTTGACTAGGCTGGCAGCCTTCACCCATCTTTCCTCAATCTTCACAAGGTACATACCAAAGGGGGCATTATACTCAATGATAGGTCTGATGAATGCCGAATACAGTGGAACAATTACTTCCTTGGACTGAGATGCCATACCTTTGTTTATAAGTTGCACAACATAGAATGATTTCCTCACTACTGTAGATGCGTGATGGTCAAAGGTTTGATTATTGTCTCTTTGTCCCCAAGTCCCTGATTACTGGGTTAACTTTTAAGGGTGTGTTGTCAATATGATAGTTACCAGGGGTGGATTGAAGGATACAATTATGCATTTCTTGGCATTTAGTTTTAGTCCATGGCTGACACCAGTCTGTCTGTGTCAGCCATTCCTGGAGAATATTTGTCAGTGTGGGATAACATGACTGCTCCTAATTTGCAATCCTCTGCAAATTTAGTCAGCCAGATGCCACTGACATTGGCCTTGACTTCAGATAAGTAAATGCTAAAAAGAAGCAGTCCCTAGGACTGATCCATAAGTGACTCCACTTGTGACTGGCCTCTTTGTAGAGTTGGACTCCCCAATTCTAACTTCCTGGGTCCTGTCTTTGAGCCAGTTTGCTACCCACTCGGTGAAATAAGGGTTTGTACATAATCTACTGAGTTTGTCAACAACGCCTGATTGGGGTATTGTGTCATATGCCTTGGCCAGGTCAAGGTAGGCAGTGTGAACTATTTTGCCCTCATCCATTGCTTTGGTGACCTTTCCAAAGAAGTCCGCCAAGTTGAGTAGACATGTCCTGACCTTGAAACCAAACTGGAATGGATCCACTGTCTAGAGGCTTCCTATCTCATTATTGGTCCATTTCCATAATAATTCTTTCCATGACTTTGCATATGAGGCTAGTGAGACTTGTGGATCTGTAGTTTTCAGGGTCTGTGGATGGCCCACCATTCTGCAGAGGGAATGACTGTTACTGTTCTGAATTCATGAGGCACAAATCTCGTTTGGAGACGACAGTTAAATAACAAATCCAGAGGGCTTGATAGGTCATGTTTCATGCTATTTAGAAGGCATTGTGAGATATTGTCTGGAACTATTGATGCAGTGTTCTTGGCCTTAGAGAGAGCATTGGGGACCTATTCTCTAGTGATAATAGAGGGAGTTATAGTTGATGGTATTTCCCGAGGGAAGGGGAAGAGATGGTTAAAGTTAGAGCTGAATTTGTCAACAAGTAGGTTTGCTATATTCTGAATGATATAAATAGGATTATTCAGTTTCAACCTTCACAGTACAAAAGATTGTTCAAGCCTCTAGAAAAAGAATTTTGAGATGACAAAGAATTCTCTCTATGCAGACTGTATTAGAGCAGTGATGCCATTTACCCCTGAAGCTAATCAGTGTTAGATTGCTATGGGTTTACATGTTTGTGAACGAGCATATACGATGGAGTTTGCAAATCCTGGGATTTTTTTCAATTGCATGTCTCAAATGAATTTTCACCTCCAATAGGAATGCCAGTTTAGATCAAAGACCCCCCTACTGTTTCTGTTCACCTTTAGTGCTACTACACTAAGGATGTACATAATATTATGAAGTATACACAGTAAGTGGAAGGTTGTGCATCAAAGCAGATTGCTGCAGCTGAAGTAGGGTCTGTTGAGCTGGAATGCAGTTGCTCACTCATAATTATCTGTTTACAGTGTCAATCAAGTGCAATATTTCTTTGCTAGCTATTCTAACATATCAAAAAATAAGCATGCAATAAACAAATGTGCAGTAATCAATCACTCAGCTGCTAAAAACTGTAGACACAGTAAATTCTAATAGTATGTAGTAAAATAACAGTATGTTACATATATGATATGTAATTTGTGTGTGTATAATTGTCATCTCAATACTGAGACTGATGCACGCAATTTTGTTTAGGTTACCCTTGTGGAGTCCAAATGACAAAGTTCAAGTTCACTTTAACTTTGACCTGCGACTTTAGAAGTGTGGCCATCCCTACTCTTGTCAGTCAGAACCACCTGTATTCAATACTTGTTTACTGGCTTGAAATAACATTCAACCCATCCATACACTAATCCTTTCTCTTGATCACCTCACACACGCAACAGCAGTTTGTATACACTGGCATCTCTGAACTAACAGCAGTCATTGCATTTAAGAATATCATTGTCTTCAAGCAAATATCTGCAGTAGCAAGAACTAGTATACCCAGCTTTCTGTACATGTACATCCTAACAGAAATCAAATTTTCCTACAATCCCTATACTAAGTGTTCAGACTACCCTGCTACCATCATAGTTTCCTTTGGTGACTGATGTACTCCTCAGGGCCTCACTCAGCCTATCTGAAATTTGAGTCTTCTATCGGAGCTCCCTTGTTGATCCATTTAGCTCATGAATGATGGATCACTTTGCCTAATTGCTGTTGAGATCCCATTGATTTTGAGTCTAACCTCCCTGCCTGCTTGACTGGAATCCAACCACTTACAAATCTCCACTGGCATATTGGTCTCACACCATACAGATAGCCATTAGCATCCCACCCATCTTGAGTTGAGCATACTCATTGCTGCTTTTCTCAGGAGCTGGAGTTTGGTCTTCAACAAAAACATACCCAAACAAAGGAGACCTCTGAGGCAAAAACATGATCTCCACAACACGTACCATGCATAGATCACACACCTGTGTCTCACAGCCACTAAGACTTAACCATAAACCCAACATATTAGTCATAGGAGACTCCATTGTGAGACACACAGATGTGGCTCTCACCAGGCTGGATAAGGAGAAAGTCATGGTTGGTTGTCTGTCAGGGGCCAGAATTCGCCATATAATGTATGCACTCAAGTCTCTCAGCAGCAAGTACTCTTATGATTCTGTCATATTCCATGTTGGCTTGAATGACTTGAGACATACCTGCCTGGACTATATGAAAAGAAACACGATTGAACTCTCTGAATATGTGTCCCAGGTGGGTATGTCCCTAGCCTTAAGCAGTATAATACTGACATCCAAAATGATGCCTCAATACAAACAGAAAATGATTGACCTTAACAATTGGCTTAGTTTCTGATGTCGTTCAGGGAGATCCAGTACCTCAGAACCTGGGAAGATATGATCGATCTACCACAATGGTTTGACAGAAATGGCTCACATCTCTCTCACTTGGGCTTCAGGCAAAGGCTCTTGCCTCCCCATAGTGCTTTTTTAGGGAAAGTGATAAGGTCAAAACTACCAACATACAAATTTCAACAAAATGCAAATTAAAGGTCATGCTGCTAAATGATAGGAGTCCAAACCTGAAACTGCACTCATTGCAAGCATTCTTAACCTTGGAAAATGCTGACATCTGTGCAGTCACAGAAACCTGGTTCAAAGCTGCTGAGAGCATTCCAGCTTTATCTGGTTACTCATCCTATCATACATTCAAGCCCCAAACTGTTGGGAGTAAAGCAAAGGAGGTGGAGTTTCAATATATATTAAAGACATGCACACCTCCAGGGTGGTCAAATAGTATGACACACAGGAGACAACTCACTCTGGGTGCAGTTAACCATTGACAAGACCCCTATAGGTTCATAGGTTGGTACTACTAGGCTATCGGCCCTAGGGCCTATACAAGCCTAGCCATAACAATTCCCTGGATATTTCTTCCCACAGTATTTACTTCCCTGGACCCCTGTCTAGCAGGGCGACTGACGTGATCCCTGGGGTGAATTTCCTATCTCCCATCCGATCATCAAAGTTCCTTCTGATGAGGGCCAAAGAGGTGCTCTGCTTGACATGTATGGGCAGTCTATTCCAGAGTCTGGGGAGTCTCTGGGTCAGGAAGCTATCCCTCCAGCATGTTTTGTTCATTGTGATGGCAAGGTTTAGATTCCTGGAGCATGTGTCTCTGAGGGATTGGGGTTTCTTTAAGTGTAGCACTTCCAACAGCTCTGGGTTTGACATGGCCTTGTATGTTAAGCAGAGACCGGCTCTGAGTGGACGATATGTGACAGAATATAGGCAGAGTTTTTTTAGATGGTCAGCACAGGGCATCCACTTTAGGCCTGTGATTCTTTTAGTAAGGTATTTCTGTGGCCTTTCCAGTTGTTGCAGATTTCTTGAGAGGCACATACCAAACGGACATTGTATTCTATAATGGGTCTAATGAGGGATGAGTACAGTGGGACAATGACCTCCTTTTTTCTGGATGAAAAGCCCTTAGTGATGAGGTGTGTCACATAGAAGAATTTTGTGACTATTGTGGCAATGTGGTTATCGAAGTTGAGACTACTGTCCACCTGTGTCCCCAAGTCTCTTATCACACTTTCGGTGTTTAGTGTACTGCCACCTATGTGGTAATTCACGGGTACATGTTTTTTCCCAAAGGGGATAACTGTACATTTCTTGGCATTGAGATTGAGCCCATGTCAATGGCACCAAGCATCTGTTTCTGTAAGGCCCTTTTGTAGAATATCCACATCATTTGGGGATTCAGTAATGGCTCCCAGTTTGCAGTCATCTGTGAACTTTGTTAGCCAGAGTCCCTTAGTGTTGGCCTGTACTTCAGAGAAGTAGATGCCAAACAAGAACATTCCCAGGACTGAACCCTGAGGTACTCCATGTGTCTGGAGCTGGATTTGGAGTCAGGTACATTTACAGTGTGGGTTCTGTCAGTAAGCCAGTGGGCAACCCATAGAGTGACGTAGGGATTAATGCCCAGCTTAGTAATTTTATCTATGACTCCAGAGTGAGGGATGGTGTCGAAGGCCTTGGCGAGGTCCAGATAGGCTGTGTGGACCACCTTACCCTTGTCCACAGCTCTGGAGACTGATTCAAAGAAGTCAATCAGGTTCAGGAGACAAGATCGACACTTCACAAACCCAAACTGTGTGCAGTCCAGTGTTTGAAGGATGCCAATGTCTTTGTTTATAAGTTCCATGATAATACGTTCCATGGCCTTGAAGATCAGGCTCGTCAGACTGATAGGGCAGTAGTTCCTGGCATCCAAGGTGGAGCCCCCCTTGTGGAGTGGGATAACTGTAGCTGTGCGCCACTCAGTGGGCATGAAGCCTGAGGTGAGGCTATGATTAAACATGACACTTAGGTGAGGTGCCAGTTCATTTTGTAGTTCATGTAGTACACAGCCTGGGATGTCGTCTAGTCTCATGGAAGCTGCATTCTTAGCTTTGGAGAGTGGGTTTTTTGTGTGGCCGTTATTATTGGAATTTGGCAATCTTTTGGTATTGAGAATGGCCCTTTAGGGGGTGAGAGGGGGGTGAAGTTTGCACTGAATCAATCTGCCAGGATATTGGCAATATCCTTGGGATCAGTATAGTTAATGCCATTCTGTTGTAGCTTAGAGGAGATCTGAGCATTGCCCTTTAGATTCTTAATATAGCTATAGAATGCCTTGTGGTTGTCTTTGGAATTTTTGGCAATTTTATTTTCGTAACTAGCTTTGGAGGATTTTATGAGAGAGCTCAGCTTCTTACTGAGGCTGGTAAGGGAGATTTTTGCATCTTGGGATATTCCTGTTTTCTGCAACAGTTTCTTCCTTTTGTTTTAAAGTTTGTTTATGGCAAAGGACCACCAGATTGGCTTCCTCTTTTTAGAGGAGAGTGTCTTGGTTCTATTGGGAATGGCGCGATTCATGCACAAGTGGATGTGCTCGTACAGTGCCTTAGTGTAGGATTCAGCAGTTGAACTTTCAGTGCCTGTCTGCATGGATGTCTTGAAGTTTGTCATAGCTAGTTACTGGCCCCCCACATCTGACTCAAGAAGCCCAATCTGCTTATCTGGACATCTTTGAGTCTATCAAGATTCAACCCTTTACCCTGATCCTGGGTGACTTTACCCAAATATTGACTGGAAGAACTACTCATGCCAGAAGACAAATGCCCAGAGTTTCCTCTTTCGTCAATGCTAATGCTTTGGAACAGCTAGCTATACCCCCACAAGAGGTGAGAATATCTTGGACTTTGTATTAACCAACATGAGCAACCACTGCAGCATCCCTGCAGTATCATCCTCCCTGATAAGATCCGACCATAAAGTGGTCATTTTCGAATGCACCTTCTACTCCAACCCCCCCCCCCCAGCTTGGGTCAAAAAAAAAAAAAAAAAAAAGCGACTCTCCAAAGCTGATTACAGCCTCCTGAGGGATGGTATAAACAGCTTTGCAGCCCCCTCCCCTCTCTAGGAACTGGTACCAGTATCCAAAACTATACCAAAGCACTATACGAGCATTTATAAAGATGCATGCAATTAGGAGTACTTGACAGGACTAAATCATCCTCTGCAAGAAAGAGTAAACTGGTCTGGTGGACATCTGCAATAAATAAACTCTAAAAAAAGGAAAGAAAAATTGTTGTCCAGGACCAAGAAGCAGCAAGTGCCCCATTGGAAGCAATCTCTCCTTAACATGAAGAAGCAAATAACAGCACTAGTGAAATCCTCTAAAGCCAACTTCAAGACCAAATTGGCCACATCTACTAGAAACAATCATAAGGCCTTCTATACATATGTCCGTAATCTCAAAGGAAGCACCCAGATCTGTTCAGAACATTGTGGTCAAGGACACCACATATACAAATGCCATAGATATAACAAACTTGCTGGCTGATGGATTCATTGAAAACTTCACCCCTCTGTCCCTCCATCATTAAATCAGGACATTCCCAGTATCTGTTCCCTTATATCTAGGGAGACAGTCATCACTGCTCTCTCAAAGGCAAAAATACAGCCTCCATGGGACTCTGTAGCATCCCAGGCTGTATTCTACATAAACTGAGGCAGGAACTTGCAGAACCATTAGGCACCCTATTCAACCACAGCCTGAGTACTGGCTTTGTCCCAGCCGAGTGGAGGATAGCCACTGTCATCCCTTTGCAAAAAGGTGGAGCATCCACCAATTGGGAAATTATAGACCCATTAGCCTAACTAGCCTGATCTGAAAGAACATGGAACGGATTATCATGGACCTCATTAACAATGACACTGGCAACCTCCAAATACTTGATCATACACAGTTTGGCTTCATCAAGGGGAGGTTATGTCTGTTAAATTTGGTAGACTTGTTTGAGATGGTCACCAAAGCCATGGATGAGGCGAAGATGATGCACACCACCTACCTTGACCTGGCCAAAGCCTTTAACCGTATTCTCCATTCAAGCATAATAGATAAACTCTCTCAACTAGGCATCAATCTGTATGTTACCAGATGGGTAGCTAACTGGCTCACTGATAGAACCCACATAGTCAAAATAGGGGGAGCCACCTCAAGCAGTAGACCCATAACAAGTGGCATACCTTAGGGTTTGGTCTTGGGGCCTCTATTTGGGATATACTTATCTGAGGTGCAGGCCAAAACCAGTGAGCTGTGGCTGACCACATTTGCAGATGACTGCAAGCTTGGCGCTGTCATCAATTCCCCAAGTGATGTGGGCATCCTGTAAGAGGGTCTCACCCAAACAAATGACTAGTGCTAGAAACATGGCCTCAAGCTGAATACCAAAATATTCATCATCATCCCTTTGGGGAGAGTGATGTCCCCACAAATTATTTCATTAATAACGTCCTAAGCATGCAATTAGTCGTGAGGGATTTGGGCACCCAGGTTGATAGCAACCTGACTTTTGACCACCGTGTTGCTTCCGTTATATGGAAAGCTTTCTACATGACCCACCTCACAAGTAAGATGATATGAACAAGGTCATAACATCCCTGTATTCTTCCCTTACAAGGCCCATTATTGAGTACGGTGCCCCATTTGGCATGTACCTCACAAAGCACATGCAGCAGCTGGAGAGACCACGGAGGTTTCTCACCAGGAGAATCCAGGGTCTCAAAAATCTTCCATACACAGATGGGCTGAAAGTCCTATCCCTATACTCAGTTTCATACAGACTCCTCAGAGGTGTCCTCTGTCTGGCATTACAAAGTGATCGATCTCAGACCCCATCTAGATGGGACTGCTGTATATCTGCAAGTCAAGCTACACTCAGGTAACCTGGTCTGTGACATCACTAGGACTTGTTGGCAGGACAGAGTTGTGTCCCAGAGACTCTCGCATCTGTGGAATAGACTCCCTCTCCATGTCAAGCAGAGTAGCTCTTTACCCCTTTTTAAGTGCACCATGGATAACTGGATGGGAAACTGAAAATACATCCCTGGGATTCCATCTGTGTCTCTGCTGGACAAGAGCATTGGGTGATGACTTGTCTAAACATGGGCTAAACTCTTGGCTAGGCTTATAAGGGCCTCAGGGCCAATAGCTTAGTAACTTCTTATGATAATGTTAAGTTCCTCCAGGTAAAGTTAGGAGGGGGAAGAAGTAAATGGAAGGCTGAAGTAGAGCTACATATATTTAACATTCTAGTTAGGGGTGTTTGTGGTCATTAATATAGATACTATCTTCAGTGGTTGACCACATTTTGTAAGAGTGACATGGATTAAAAGCAGGGATGGGGTGGGGGGAGAAGGTGTAATGAAGGTAGGATGTTATGCTAAGTTATGAGATGTTGTGCAATGATTGCGTATTAGATTGTTAAATTCCTTGGATAATAATACAATCTACATTTAGAGTTATGTGGGAGAAGGCACAGTTTCAGTCAGTAGCAGGTCAAGCTTTCAGGTTGTGTAAGAACATTAGTATTTGGTTGTGATCTAATAGAAGGGGACTCAGTTCATTATCGACATGATGTATGACACATGCATGTTCATTATCGACATGATGTATGACACATGCATGTTCATTATTGACATGATGTATGACACATGCATGTTCATTATAGACATGTATGTCGTATGCATGTCTCTTGAGGAGAAAACCTCATAAGAAAAGAATGAGAGTGGGTGGTGAGTCAGATTACAGCTAAGAAGTAATAAAAAATACAGAAGGGAATCCCTAAATGAAAGAGAAAACAAAAGAGGATTAATCAAAGATGTAATGGCTTCCAAGATAGTGGGCAGTAACTATCAAAGCATCAGACCACTTCTGTTTTTTTTTTTTTTTGTGTTGCATTTGTATGATATATTCTGTGAAAAAATATCTTCTCTGGTTTTCCCATCTCCCTTTCGGATAACCATTTCTTATGTCCTGCTGATCAATTGTGACATTCATTGTCATGTTGAATGCAACACCATGCAGTTTTAGCATATTTAGTGTGTTTATTTCCAGCTGATTTCGCCCTTCTTGTTAATTTACCAGTAAGTTGCGCTACGAAACACATGCGCACAAGTATTTCTGTCCAGCATGAACATTTAAGGCAGTGGTTTTACACAGAGCTACCTTTAGAGTTTCTCAGTTGGGTAAGCAAAGTTGCTATGGTGGTGTATAATATTGTTCTAGTGCAGGGAGTGTGTTGATTTATTCTCAGACATCTGGAAAAGATAAATCAGGTAACCACTACTAGACTGCGAGACCCGATCATAACCAATATTAAGCACCCTCTGCTTAACTTAATCAGGTCTTGCACTAGGCAGTCAACTCAACCAGTACTGACTAGCAAATGACAGTGATTTTTCTCACTGTTGTCTGTGCTGGTAACAGACCTCTGAGTTCCTCTTAAAAAAGTTTCTAGAATAGCAGGATTTGTGTTTGCCTACATTTTCCTTAGGATGGAAAGTCTGAAACTCAAATTTATATTATTTAGTGACTTCAATCCTCCGTGACTTGTCAGAAAACCACAGATTTTGTGGCACAGACCAAACATATCAGACAAAAATCTGGGCATTCTGTGAAAAACTGGACAGTTGACTGGCTTGAAAATTGAGTGTAAACATGAGACTGAGTTGCCCTGTCTTTGTGACTGCGCTCACTAAATGTTTTATGTCTTTGAAAGCTGGGAACAGACTTTATGCTTTTTTTTTGTAACTAGCAGTATATGGGGCAGATGAAGTTCCAAGCACTGCAAAGAATTATGATTGGGTCTCCAATCATTACCTTTAATCATGTGTTCCCAAGATGTATGCCAAGATTTTCCTGTCGACCGTCATTCCCGAGATGAATTTCTTCTCATTCAGGTTTCAGACACATAATAAGCAGGTTATGAGCGACAAGTTGTTCATAATCCTTTACATTGTCTTTGCCGCCTTGGTTAATGCAAGCCCTTTCAGTCTGATATTATAGTGACAGGTATACAAGAAGGCACCCTTTGTAAATGTTACAAAAAGGAACACAGTTAAACTGCGTCATAAAGTAGATATAATGAATGCTTTGTGATATGATTAAACTAGCGTGTGAGTTTTTTTACTGATTCATCTTTAAAGTTTCAGATATTCAAGATAGCATCTTGGCTGGAAGAAGAATGTAGGAGTAAAGCAAAAGGCCTTTTCTGTCTTTGACATCTTATTTCTGAGAAATATAAATGTGGTCCAATATATTCAACCACATGAAATGCTGTTCTTATTGTCGTACAGGATCTAATGCTTTTTATTGACACTTGCAACTGATACTTTTGGTAGCCGTGGTTCTACATGACTTTGAAATTAACAAGTTTCTTATTCAGTTGCTAGTTTTAGCTTGTCCATAGCTCTTGTTTGTCTATTTGCTATTGAAAAATTCATTTTTCCCCAATAATGTGACATATAAATTGACTCAGTATAATAAAGAAAAATCTACTTTGATTTTTTTTCAAAATTTTGAACAACCATAAAAGTAAACTAAAACAAATGCAATAAACAAAAAAATATTGCGTGGTATAAAAGAAACTCCACAAAACATAAACTAAGGGAAGTTATAAAAAGAATTTGAAGTTGTGTCTTTCGGCTTTTCCCGGTTAGGGGTCGCCACAGCGGAACTCCGGTCCACTAATGATTGGCAGAAGATTTTTATGTGCTGTGTTGCCGGCCCTGATGCACAACCTTCAATGAAGGTATGCCCATTCACGTATGTCTCCACACATAAGACGCTCTTGCTGAGAATCGAACAGGGAATGTCTTACTGTGAGGCAACAATGCTACCGCAGCACCACCACTGCAGTATAAAAAGAATTTGGAGTGCAAGTCTAAATTTAATTTGAACAGCACTGGAGAATTAGTTGGACAGAGAGACAAACTTTTCTGTCCTGACTGAGCATCTGGTCTTTGGCTTTGAGGTGTCCCCGTATTGTTTTACATATAGTTTGACTATAGTATCTGCCCATCTTTTATGTTTTGTAAAAGTTGGCCTTCCATTAACAGCAGGAATAATACTAGGAGTCTTCACATCCTTGAAAATAGCAATAAAGACAATATGGACTGAGGGTATACATGTACTGAGTTTAAATTGCAGGTTCTTAAACCCCCCCCCCCAAAGAAACTTGGGAAGCAAATTTTGAAACTGAAAAGATTTTCTTGTGATGGAGGGCTTTGTCCCTAAACCTCTTATGAGACTGTATACCCACACAGCTGTCATTTATACATACTGTCCCTTTCTCCAAGTTTCAGCAATCTTCAAGAAATAGTTGGAGGCATACCTTTCAAACTGAGTATTAAAAATCAAAAAATGGCCTTTTGAATCCTAGCAGAAGGTTAGAATGAGGAGCGCATTCTTATTTTTCAGAACAATTTGTAATTGGATACTAGAGAGCATATTCTTGGTGATAAGGAATCTATGTGCAGACTTGGCTGTAATGTACGTACCCTTGAATATGTGGTCTTTTTTTTTTTAAAAGATTGTCATATTTAAAATGGAAATACCTTCAAATCTCTTAACATAAGAATTTGGGACAAAGCCAAAAATAACCGGGGGTTGGGTTGGGCATCTGGCAAAGCCCAAAATTAGGAAGGGGCTTTAAATATTGCCCATATAAGAAAGTTGCTGGAACAACTGCTTTTGCATAACCATATATTTTGTGAATGATACGAAGTCTGAAGCTCATCATCTACAGTGATGTGCTGCAAACCGCACTAACAGACCCAAAAATCTGGATATTGAAAAATTCTGAATAGTTAAGTGGTATGAAGAGGAGAAACGGTAAATTGTGGGACAGAAATTGTAGCAATCAAGGAATATGCTCTCTGGTACTGAGTTTGGACTTTGTATAGATTCTCTGCACTCTCTCTTTCCACTCACATTAAAACTCTGCTATTCTAAAGACTGCAGTTATATTTCAGAATTTCCACAAACACTCCTACTCTTAATCTAATTATACACATCTTGAGCATAAATACCCCATATAAACAATGCAATGGGATAATTTATGTAATATCAGCTCATTAATGCTTAAATTCTGGTATGTGACCATATCATATGGTATAAATCCATATTGTGGTGATAACATATAGGTCAGAAGCTATACTAACTTGACTTTAAGTAAAAAAATGCTATGATATATTGCATCTATATGTGTGTACAGTTTTGAAATTATTATAACTAATCCGTCAATAAAGTGTCATTTAAAGTATGCTAATGGATGGGTGTATCAATGCTGACTATGTTTAAAGTGCAGAAAACTTACTAATGCATGGTTTATGATTTGGGACATCAGTAGGGAAATGGTATCACATGCTGCTCTGCTAATATTGCTAAAAAACTAACCATAAAAAACAAAAGCTGGAATAAAGGTAGAACTGAACCAGCCTTTAAATGAAGACTTTCCACAAGTTAAGGCTATAGCATCCCTCCTAGCTGTCTGATCTGGGGGTTCTGATAGTACTATGAAGGAACTGGGGAAACACTGCTGCCAAAAGAATCACCAGAATCTGTAGAAGCAAGCTGGTGTCGATGTTCCATCTTATAGGATGCCCATCTGCTACAAAGATCCTTTTGTGGAAAGGAAAGTCAGAGTAGTTAAAATGCCACCTCTTGACCATTGTTACATTTTTTTTTTGTAATTCTCCCCCCAAATTATTACAGTCTGGTCAAGAAGGGGTGGTGTATTTTCCCCACCATGACAGGAAAACTCATACACTCTGTATCCAGGGGTGAAGAGTAGTATTCAATAAGGCAGTAAGATTAAATATAGAAGTGATTCACATTGGTTAAGTAGAGGACTCTGTTCTACCTAGGTGTTATATAATGGGTAAAATATATCACAGATACGTATTCCAACCACTTGGGTGGACTTCTGCGGGCCATCCCTATAAAGGTATAGAGCTCACTGGGATCACCTTTGGTGGATGCCAAGATGTGTGCCAAATTGTACAATCATCACAGGTGTACTTGCTGCTAATAGCCTGTGTGAATGAGCCCTAAATATCTAGTCTAGGGACCAGCCATAAGAGAAGAGAATGTTCAAGCCATGACAACCACAACACAGCTACAGAGAAGAATGTTCAAGCCATAACAACCACAACACAGCTACGGAGAAGTATGGTTAAAGACAGAAATTATGATGTCTAGAGAGACCATGTTTAAAATGCAGGATGAATGAAAAGTACAGTTGGAAAATGGTTCTGCTCAGAAATCCAGTAAAACAGCAGACTAAACCACCCTTAAACAGAATGCATGCTGCTGGAAAGTACTGATTAGCTTCATTGCTTTCTTTGTCCTCTGTACTATGGGGGAACCAGTGCCAAAACAGACAGGCAGGGCCTGTGGAAGCTACAGGGACAAGAGGTTATCCTTTTTAGAGGCCGTGCAACTTTGAACCCTTTGTGGACAAAGTGGACAGAGTGGCTGAGAAGTATACATTTGGAGAATATTTTTATTTATTATTTTTTATTTTATAGGCTATTTTAGTGTGCAGTTTATTAGGGGGTTAGTAAACCAAGACGGCCATTGAAAAAGGGGTGGGGCTGCTAGCCACCATGATTGTAGAAAAGTCTACTTGCTGTATCTAGTGGAGGTGAATATTATTTAACATAAAAATCCAATTTGTTTACCAGGTAAGCCCACTGGACACTGTCCCTTTTCAGTGGCAACCCAGGAGTAATGTCTGGTTAAGTTACTTCCTCAAGGTGGCACAGGAGGCAAATGAGGGCTGAGGGAATCAGACCCTGTATTAGAGGAGCAAAAGCTGCAACTTTATTCTCAGTGCCAACTGCAGATAATATGAGGAAGGTTCAGATAATGGGAGCTAGTCGAGTGGAAGGCTCTTTTAAACCTAGGTATGATGGTGAACTTGGTTAAAAAAAACAAAACAAAACAAAAAAAAAAAAACAATAAGGGACCACTAACCAACCTCTTGGATTAATGATAGAGGGCTTGCTGTGAACCTGATTGCTTTAAAAGAATGCCAGTACTTACACTAGAATATTCCCTTTCCCAAGTGGGTACATATACATGATACTCTGTAAGGCTGAGCACTTAAAACAACTAGACTGTGAGCAAGTCAGAAAAGTTCTACAGAATGGCCAATCCATGAAAAACATTTTCCAGGTCTGGAACTAGGAGTATAAGCAAGGCTTTGAATATGTGCCCAGGAGATATGGCACTGGGAACAGCTATGGCTGAGTGGCCCTTAACAGTGCTCAAAAATGGGAGAACTGTAGAATGAAATGTGGTTGTAACAGGAAGAAAAATTTCCTTAAGGCTTCTGCTCCTAGTGGAATCTTGCCAATGCCCCTGTTAATGCCCTAGCACAGGACCAGATACAATCTAATAAAACTGGTGCTGGGCTAATGGAGGATGGAACAGGTTGGAACACCATGGTCAAATGCATAGCTGGCTTTAGGGAATAGCAGACCCTGAGGTTGCTGGTGTCCTCTGTTCCTGGGAGGGCCCCAACCACTGCAAGTTCTTATCTTGATATTTTGTAACATGTCTGTCAATCAACAAAAGCTAGTGTAGCAATCCTGTATATGTAATAAATCAGATGGGTAATAACTCATGTTTATATTTTCATGTAAAATTCAAAGACATTTCTGGTTATAGTAACAGTGTTTTATCAAGTGACAGTCTTCACAATTCCATTAAATATTTTACCACTGACCTAGATACATCCTGCTGGTGGACATTCTATATTTTACCACTGACCTAGATACATCCTGCTGGTGGACATTCTACTAACATAGCTAGTTTTTAGGTGCCTGCAAGTTTTTGTTTCTTTTGGCTTTTCCCGGTTAGGGGTCGCCACAGCGGAACTCCGGTCTGCTAAT
Source organism: Protopterus annectens (assembly GCF_019279795.1). Taxonomy (NCBI): domain Eukaryota; kingdom Metazoa; phylum Chordata; order Ceratodontiformes; family Protopteridae; genus Protopterus; species Protopterus annectens. The sequence continues at coordinate 443,761,324 of NC_056738.1, forward strand.
GATCAGTAGTTGATTTTTACGTGCCGGGTTACCAGCCCTGATGCACACCCTTCAACGAAGGTACCCCCATTCACGCAAGTCTCCACGGAGAACACGCTCTAGCTGAGAATCAAACCGGACAGCGTCTTACTGTGAGGCGACAACGCTACCGCAGCACCACCACCGTGGGTGCCTGCAAGTGTGCCTCTGAATAGATCTTGACTGAGTGGGGCCCCATAAAAGTGGCTGCTGGCTGGAGAAAAATTTGGAGAAAAAAAAATGTACTAATTTTCTAATTATGCTCTGTAACTTGAACAGGGCTGTGATATGACGCTGTTAGTATAAAGCTGATAATGAACATGAGCAAGCTAAGCACTAGAGAGATCAGCAGCCCAGAGTGATCAGTCTCAGTGCATCTCTTGAATTTTAAAAAGAGCTGATGCTTCCAGTCTACAGGGATAGTTTTCTCTTTCAGGGAGTTTTATAAATATTGGTAGAACACCAGATAATATAAATCTAACTACCTTGCTGAAGAATTCGGTGCCAAAAATAATAGCAGAATAAAGGCTCAAATTTAGGAACATGTTTTAAATATTACTGTATGTCAATTACAAATTACTATAACAACTGTTTGCATCAACATGCATTTTTTGGACAATAAGACATTCTAAAGATGTTTGGATTTATTAATGCCTGTAACCCTGAATAATTTACCAGCAAATCAAACTTTTAATAAGGACAGAGCAAAATTATGAGGCAAAACCAGGGAAGATCTCTAAAATTAGGGACAGTGACAGGCATGCATTACTCCTCAATGAAGTAAATAAAGTGATTTATCCCGGCTGCTTTTTGATGACTGCTAAACCACAGTCACTGACTTGGTGTGCTGGTAACAGTGTTGCACAATGTATTGCTTTTTGCTGAAATAAGTACAAAACTAATATTGCTATGTGTGTGTATTTAAAAGAAATAATTTTTTTCACTTTCCTCACATTCCCATATCAGGCGCATGACTGAAATTATTTTTTTACTCTTAATTTTTCATTAAGCCACCTTTGGATTAAAAGGTGGGTAAAATGCTGTAAAATGAATTTCAGAGCTTCTAGGGGTTCTGGCTTAACTGAGTTTTTTCCTAAACGGTCATTACTGTGCTGTTTTTGTCAGGAAAGGTGTGTTGAAAGGATGCAAGGAAAACCAAAGCTGAACAACAGTGAATTTATTTCCTTAATCATAATTCTCATCAAGCCATTACTGTATGAAAATGTATAAAAAGAAAAAGGAAAAACTTTAAAATGCACATCAGAGCATATAGAAAGTCTTGGCTTCTTGATAAAGCTGAAGAGAAAGACAAAATGTGAGAAAAGAAAGAAAAAAAAAGTAAGATGGGGGGTAGAAGGGATAGTGGAGGGTGTGTGTGTATATGTATGTTGGGGGGGGGTTGAAACAGAGGGCAGTGCCTATGGTACCATTTCAGCTAAGTCCAACCGTGTAGAGCTGTTTTTTTTAAAGCATCACTTCTACAACTAAGCTGTGGTGGTGGTGCTGCGGTAGCATTGTCGCCTCACAGCATGAAGTTGTCCTGTTCGATTCTCAGCTAAAGCATCTTCTGTGTGGAGACATGCGTAAATGGGCGTACCTTCGTTGAAGGTTGTGCGTCAAAGCTGGCAACTCGGTACGTAAAAAAAAAATCTACCGCCAATCATTAGCGGACTGGAGTTTCGCTGTGGCGACCCCTAACCGGGAAAAGCCGAAAGATACAACAACAACTTTTACAACTAAATACCAGCAACTGTAAATATCCCATTGTGAGATGGGCCAACCCTCAAAGTGTGGTACACAGGCCTGTTGTAATGTAAGAGTATTGTAGCTACAGGTAAGTCTGTGTGTACTATTCCTAAAGGTTTGCAGCATGAACTAAACATTTGCTGAGGAGGGTGGCAGTGACAGGGTGATACTTGAAGTGCCTAGGGAGCCCCCGACTTGACATTTGTTGAGAGCCCCCAATATACTAGCACCAGCCCTGCAAGACAAGAGGTATAACCCGGTACATTTGCTTTATGGTATCATTATGGATGATCCTGTTTGAGTCCTTGAAGCAAATGGAAATTGGGGCAGGGTATACAGCATGATGGGGGCAATAGTGACATTGGAATGTGTTGAGACAAAAAAGACTGAGCTCATAGGAGATCGTGGATAAGAAGGATGGAGCCCTTAGAAGCCAATAGACTAATTAGTGGGTAGCCCAAATAATAGGAAGTGCATCAGAGTGCTTGGAAGGATTAATCTATGGGATACTAATGGGCCGGTATTACGATCCGTGTGCCTACTGCCAAAGGCCATGCTGATTTAGGTATAATACAAAAAACAGTTTACCTGACCCAATACAAGGGGTAGAAGAACCCCCACTATTTTTGAAAACTGTGATACCATAATTGCAAATCCTATAATAAAGTGCCAAAGAAATCATCATGTAAAAGTAAACAAAATCATTTTTAGTGTGAAAGATCTCTTATTGTGAAAACACATCTCGAGTTAATGTAGCCCAGTTGTCTATATCATAGTGCAAATCTTATACAAGGTAGATTAAATTACTTTTTACTTATTTTTATGCTTATTACTTTAACCTGGGCTTTCCTTATTTAATTATTTAATCTAGGTGTGTGTGTGTTCTTACTAATACCAAAGTAAATGCCCCAAATAGGAATCAAATATTTTGAACAAACTTCTGTCAGCTTTCAGTAAGGTGGTTTCAAGGTTGCCATTGAAGATCAGTCTGTTAAGAAGTTTCTGTTTGTTTCCTTAGTCTGAGTGCACTGCAGATGGAACAGGAGGTGTTCAGCCCTGGTTTCTTATATGTTTCAAGATTTATATACCATTGTAGTTCTTTCTTTTAGAGGATGTTGTTCACTACCTCCAGCATTTCTAGGCTCACAGTTTTGAGGGTGTGGAAGAGAAAGCCTTCATGGTTGGGGTGCACCCTCAAGTATTTCACAAAGGAGTTTTTTCGGAAGTATTGGGCTATCTTTCTTTTCAGTTTACTGTCTTCTGATGTAGGGGCTTCGGCATTTCCTCTTACTTGACATGTAAACCACCTACTCCCTGTTACAGTTGCTTTGGGTGTAGCTCAGATATTTGGTAATGCTCATTACTGGACAGTAATTGCAGCAAGGTGGCCTGCATCTGTATGGTTTTGTTTGTAATCCATTCATTTTGGCCTTTCTGTATTCCACAAAATGTATGGTGTTTCTTGTTTTTTGTGAGGGTGATGATCAGTTGTCTTTTCAATGATCCTTACCCAATTGTTTATGATTTCCTGATTTTTATGTATTCCTGGGTATATTTCAGGGCCATGTTTCTGTCCCATTTGGGTTTGAGGAGGTCCTGTGTTCTGTCTCCAAATTGCCTATGAAGTCTAGTTTCTGGTTCCAAGAGGCTGGGGTCATTTGCTGTCTTGAGGTCTCTTATAGGTTGTAGTAAGGTAATAAGTAGTCTGTTGCATTACCTTCTGGCTAGAAAGTCCCATTCCATTTCAGCCATATTTCTGGGGACATCTTGGAGATTTTTAGATGTCCTTGCTACTCTCATCCCCTGTAATTTTAAGATTGTTTTTTTTTACTCTAAGGTGCATCCTGTTGCACTGGAGAAGTGAGTTAACTCTAGTGGGCTTTCTGAAAAGGTGGTTGTAAAGCTTGCCAGTAGTGGAGTCTTTGAATATATTGAGGTTGAAGTTCATCCTGCCCTTGCTGTGTTTGTTTATAAACCTCAGGAAAGATGTATAGTCATGGATGTGTTTGAAAAAAAACATGATGCTCAAAGTCATTGTCTTCCCAGACTATGGAGATGCCATCTATGAATAGTAGGCAGCAGCTTATCAACATGGAAAAAGGGGAGTGTTAGACAATCTTTCCCCACTTGTCCATGGTGGTGGTTGCTGAACTTTGGGTCATGCCTGCACTCATTGCTGTCCCCATGGTTTGCCTGTAATATCGAGGTCAAAATTGAAACAAGTTAATGTTAAGGAGGGCTTTGAGTAGTCTGCGAAGAAGTTCTGTTTCACCAGGGAGAGCAGCCTACATGTGGTTGTAAGCCTGGGTCACTGACTGTATGCAATAGTCTTATGGGAACACTGTGTAGAGGTATTCAATGTTTGTCACTTAGGTGGTGGTAGTTTCTACATTAATATCCTTAGTCTTACTGTTGAAATCCAGATGTCTAAAACAAAAGACATGTTTTGTTTTGCCAAGGTTTCTTTGGACCTCAAGATCAATAGAGATGGGCTCTATAATAGACCCTCCACTTGCCACAACTAGTTGTGGGAGGGGATCAAGGAGGTTTTTGTTGTTTGGATATTCCAAAGACTTGGGGTAGCTTGAAGTGGGGGACTATCAGGAAATCCAGTAGTTCACTTACAAGTCCTTGCTTGTTCAGGAGGGTGATTATAAATTTCTTCATATGCAGTCTTAATAATGCCTATTTCTGTGGAGCTATAATAGTCCAAGTTGTTTAATAAACCCATTTACTTGTTCTGATGGGCAGTGTGATCATAGTCCCAGATACCGCAATCTTTGTCTGCCTTTATAATTCTCCTTGATTATCATTGCGTAATCCTGCAGGGCTTTGAATTACTCTGTGTCCATGTTCTAGTAGATTTTCATTGGTTTGTGCCTAAGGATAGCTCTGATGTTTGATCACATTTGGTTTCAGAAGCTGTGAAGACCAGTTGAGGGGGAGGGCAGATGTTGCTGAGTCCTTTCCATTTGTTGCACATGTTTCCACTGGTAGGGGGTTATCCAATGGATACTGATTGTTTTTTGTCATTGAAGAACACTACTTGTAGGTTCAGTCTTCCGATGAGCAGTTTAAGATCCATTATGATATTTATTGCATTTTCATGGTGTTGGAGAATAAAAGTGAGGCGCTTTCATAACACCTTTCTTCTATGGATTTGAGGGATTTACAGAGAGATTCTATATTGTAGGCTCTTGGTCCGGCGTCATCGTATCTGATCTTGCTGTAATGACTTGACAAATTAATTTTGGAAAGGTTAGAGTAAGGTCGATGGAGATAGTATTCTCTTCAGTTATGGGTAGTGGATAAATATTGACTATGATGATACTAAATGTAATATAACACACCTCAAGGTTTTATCCCCCTCCTCTCTTGTTGCTATATTCCTGTCCTATTCTCAATCTGTCCACACAAGTATGAAAGTGAGGGTTCTCTTCTGTCTGTTCACCTCAGAAACTATCATAATTAACGACTCCTCAGTATTTTGTATTCTAATTAAGGTTTGTTAGAAGCATATTGTTGTAAATATAGAAATCCTATTAGTATCACTTGGGATGGACTTATGTGACTCTTAAACATATAGCAGCACATAGACGGACACAATTTTCATTTAGATCAAGGTTTTATTAGAAACCCCTTGTTTACTCAAATGCCTCTTCAGTATTTAATTTGCTTCCACTCATAGTATTGGCTATATTAAAATACACCTATAGGGTGTTTGTCTTCTTTGTGTAAGATAATGGCATATGAAATATGTCAGACTAACATGACTGAGAGCTTAATTATTGTTTCTTGTATTTACTTTCAAGGTACAGAATGGCTGAGTCTGACATTAATGCAACACTGCCATAGAACACCTGCCATTACAACTTGGGACATAATTCTTGTCACTTTAATTGTGTGCCATAAAACTATTCTGACAGTGTCATTACTGACAGCAGTGTACTGGAGACATTTTCCAAAAGGAAAACTATATTGTGCCAACCATTACAATTTTTCACACTGCACTGAGCTCTTAGATTTATTTACTCTTTTTTTTTTAATTTTCTTAACAGTCTGTCACTAGATCGTTTTGTACTCTATCTGAAAAGAATCGTGACTCAAGTTAAACAAAGTAGGAAATGGGTGCTGGAAAATCAAATATGCTGATGAATGCAAACTGGGTGAGTTTAGTTCAGTCAAAGATTGATGCAAAAGTTCTGTGTTCCAAGGTGGTCTACAAAAGCTACTTACTTGGGTACAGTAGTAATGACCTCAAACTTTAACAAGAGTAACATTGGTGAAAAGGGTATTTATTTTAATTACAAAATAAGTAAACCTTAAAAGATAAAATAGTAGATAGAAATGTAAATGTTGACACACTTTATTTTTGGCTCCAAGATATAGATGGATGAAGCCCTAACTGAAGCCTAGATAGCCCAGGTTAGAGCACCAGTCAGGCTGGTGGAACAGTTGGCAGGGTGATATAACGGCACCCCCCTCTTAAAGTGGGGAAGGAAAAGGATGAGCTCAGGATCAAAAAGAGAAAATGGTGCCACCTGAAATACCAGACCTTCCTTGGATAAAAGTAAGAGTAGAGATATTTAATTATAAAGATGTCCAGTCTTTTCTGTGTTGACTGTTACTCAGAATACCTAGGAGTAGTTCAGCTTTGTATAACTGACAGCCAAAGCATTATTAAAGGCCTGAATCTTTTTTTTTTTGCCAGGTACAACTGATTAACAAATTTACATATTTGCAAAGCAATGGGCAAATAGAACAAATGATCCAAACTATCGGATATATGGGGAAATGTGACAGTTATGCAAATTTCGACTGTTGTCTTTTACATTCTGGAATACAGAAATACAAGTTTCAAATTGCTGGGACTTTCACCTGCCCAATTTTTATTAGGAAGACATCTTTAAACTATGTACCTCATAATCTGTATTTGTACTTGAAAACCCAGAAGGGATGCAACTAAGTTACTGAAAGAAAGGCAATGCAGGCAGAACTGATACTGTGATCTAGCTATAATAAATATATCTATCTTTCTATCTATACGTATATATATATATATATATATATATATATATATATATATATATATAGTGTGTGTGTGTATGTATGTGTATATATATATATATATATATATATATATATATATATATATATATATATATATATATTCACTTCAGAAGCTCGAAATACTGAAAAGTCGAAATTCAGTATTTCGAGCCCATAAAGTGGAATCCTGAAAAGAGCGAAAGCCCAGAAGCGCGAAATTCAAAACTTTGAATACCGGAGGTTTCGAATTTCGCACTTCTGAGGTTCCACTGTCGTTACAGATTCAGGTAAGAGTGTGTGTGTAAGGGTTTTGGGTAAGGGTTATGGTGTGTGTTAGTGTGTTTTATTGCTGTGATGTGTGTGCGCGCGAGCAGAATGTAGCTTGTGTGGTGGTGTTGTGTGTTTGTGTGTAGTGCAACCTGGGAGTTGGAATATTTAAGTAGGGTGTGTGTGGGGGCGCACAGCCCCCCACACGGGAGGTGCAGGGGAGCTTGCCTCCCTGCTTTTATGTATTAGAGAGCTTGTGTGTGTGTGTGTGTGTGTGTGTGTGTGTGTGTGTGTGTGTGTGTGCAGTTGTACCGCGAAATTCAAAATCTCCGGTGTGTGAGATTTTGAATTTTCTATGTTTTAAAGATTTGACTTTATGGCTTCAAAATACTGAATTTTGACATTTCAGTATTTCGAGGATATAAAGTGAATATATATATATATATATATATATATATATATATATATATATATAGATATCTATAAAAATCTGAGTTACAGAAGGGGGAAATAAGAAAGAATGAGTGTAGATTTTGGACTTTAATAGAGAAATGATGTAGCAGCATTAGCGATTGAGCAAAATATAACTTTAGTTGTTCTGCTTGGCCAAAGTACTGATTTGCAAATGTAAAGAAGTAGAAAGAATTTCACCTATGCATCTTGTTTTGGGGTATGAAGTACAATCATTTTGGCTGTTAAAATTCTACTGCAGAGATCACAGTTGGAGAAACTACCACCACCTTCTCTATGGAAAAATCTCTCTTTGGCTGCTTCTCAAGCTGTGTGTCAGAACTTAAACTAGATCAGAATGATCGCACACTATGCCAAGTAGTAGAATCATTAATGACTGGCTCTCTAGAATTGGTATTCAACATGCGGAAGTGTTCATGAAGCCAGTTTGACATGGCTGACTATAAATAATCCATAAACTTTCTTATGCACTTAACATCATTTTAAAATTGGTTCATTTTTTTATGTGCAACTGTATATCACATGAAGCACAGAATAGTTTTAGTACAGAGTAGATATGTGAAATAAATGTATGTGATTTGTATCTTTTTGCCGACCGTATCTTTCTTTTAATATAATGGGTATGTAACATACCATATAGTTTGATACAGTAGATACTTCTTTAAGGGGAGTTACCAGTACTCATACTCAGTTTGCCATAGGATTTCCTCATCTTCAATTTAGGTAAAGGCTCATTTTTAATGTATATCATGTCTAATGCCACTCATTTTATCTATTTTTGACCATATGTGGCTTATAGTGTGCATATAGTACTACCTTATTTGAAATACTGCATCCATTTCCAGAGGCTACTTCTGGAAAAGAAGGAAGCAGTTCAGACTAGGGCAAAATTTAGATTTTAACACAGGCATTGAAAAAGGTTGGGGTTACATCCTAGAAGAGCAATAATATTGTATCTAAAAACAAAATATTATAGGGCACAGATATTGAGTGTAATTTATTTTTCCCAGGAAATGAAAGCCTTAAAATCACAGAATTAGGATGACAAACTAAGTAGTGTAAAAGGATACATAGGACATCATATTTAAGGGTGCGGGAAGTGTGTTAGCTGAGTGCCATTTATAAGCTACAGTGTAAAATGTATAACTAGCAAATGGTATCCTAGGCAAAAATCATAAGAAAACCTAACATCACCCAGTAAGTTATCAGGCAGAGAAATGGGTGGACTAGATGGTCCAGCAGTTTTACCTTTATGGTCATCTGTCCTGATTAATGAAACTGAGTGGGTAAAAGTTGAGTAATGTTATTTTGGAACCCACTTCCTTGTGAAATGGAGAAGAGATTTTATTTCTAAGCAAACTAAATCTGAAAAAGGCATGGTAATTACCTAGGACAAATTATAATCTGCAGTAAATCTCTTGTTACTTTTTCTTTGAACTTCAGCGCTGTGATAATACTTTACAAATCTTTTTTTTTTAGGCATTTTAGTTGTATAGTTTTATTTGTTGCACAGACATGTAGAGCATCAAATGACATTCCAATAAAATTTAGCTAGTAATTTAAAATCAGACAAAATTAAAGGATGTGTACAGGATTCAGAATATTTGATAAGTATTCATGCATGCAGGTTTTGATCCCTGCCGACCATGATATATTCATGTCAAACTTTTAGAATAACTGAAACCAATGAGGGAGTTGAATTCATTCTGAAGCCCTGTCAGAGTCTGTTCATAGGTTCATAGATTAGTACTAGGCTAACTGCCCTTGCAAGTCATTTTAAGCCTAGCCAAATTTCCCTTGTGAGACTCAAACCCTGCACCTTGTGTGTGTAAGGCAAACACTGTAAGCATTAGGCCACCCTCCCAACCCAAGTCAAACCTTCACATTAGTCAGATGGACCCTCTTATCACTGATTTTATAAAATATCAACATGATTCTGAGTTGTCAAAGGAACTGTAATATTTACAGATGACTGCTGCAAAATTGGACTATTTCACATAAAATTATTGATGATATTTACAGCATGCGTTAAGATTCTGTTGTCTCATTTGTTTTGCTTCTCTAACCAAATCGAACTAGAATGAGCTAAAGCATCCTTCTATGCCATTCTATTTGCATATAAAACAATATTGTTAGCTTTAAAAGACTGGAGCAAAAACTACAGTAGAAGCATGCCACGTTCAGCTGTGAAGTAATACATGTTTCAAGACTGCCCCATCAGCTAGTTACTGGCTTACTGCTGATATTTATGTTGGCACTTCCTTCATTTAGCTCAGAATTATTTATTTGTAAACTGGAGTTTTATATTACTTGCTGACTGAACCCCTAACTTTCAACTGTTGAGATTTTTGTGGAATCTGATTTTATTTATTGTATTTCTTCCTTGTTTTTGGCGAGGCCCTCCATAAAATTTTGAGGTTTCTGTCAAACTGAGGATTGAATCATACGAGTTTCAGTCATGTCCTTCAGAAAATGCATGCTAATACAAAATCTGTTATTCTAACATTTTTCTAAGTTTCTAAGAGCAATATTTAAAATATGTTCCTGATTTTGGCCCTACATCTCTCCCATTATTTTATTCACAGATTTCTTGCACTGAGAGGTTCAGAAGTGGTATTTGTTTTATTTGTTTTCAGAACTGCTAGACAATCTATTGACTATACTGTTTTGAGATCTTTGGTTCTAACAATGCTACCTTTAATTAGTGAGGATTTAATTGCATAGTACCCTGAAAGTTTGGCAGTTTATTTGTATTTTCCATTTTCTTTAATCAGGAAAATTGCCCATAGACCCACACTCTTTTTTACAGCAAGTCTTGACTTGAAAAATCAGTTGTGCAATGCATCAGAGCCTTTACAAATTCTAGATTATAAAGCACATCGCTGAGAGGGTGCAGCAAGGGAAGGTAATAAAGATAAATGTGTTACGTAGAAAATGAAGTATAAATTCAGAGCAAGCATGACAGTAGTGAGCAACAAGTAAAATGAGCTGGAATAATTCACAGTAACTGGAACAGATAAGAAAGAAAACATTAAGTTAATTTAATGGAGACAGGAATGGGTTTTAACTGTCCTTACTTTAATCTAAAAGCATTATTCATAGCGGCAGTAGTTTTATAGATCTCTGCTACTCATTTTCAGGTTTCAGTTTTACTGAAGGCATAAACGCAGCATGTGACATATCGATGTTATCCAAACAGATTTAAGAATAGAATACAAAGATCACTGTTTCATTGCAGTGAGGTTGATGATTATGGACTTGGCTACTCACTAAATCTGTTCAGGTTTCAAGGGATATAACAGATGGCAGTTAGTTACACATGTTGTGATACTGTTTTACAGTGGCAGCTTTTGGAGTAGAAAGATTACTTTAAAAGAAACCTAAAAACTTGAGTGAAATAGGAAGTATTGCTGTATATACAATCTCCATCCCCCCAAAAGTAAGTTGTATACCAGTTGGGGTATATTCCACTGTCCCAGGAGAATGAAAATTATGTATCAGGATTTTTTTGAATCATGACCTCACATCCTGAGTACTGTGAATAACCCCCACCCTTACTATTTCCTTAATGCATACACTATCCCGATAAGAATTAATGGCAAAGTTAAGAGACTATGTATAGTGATGCAGTGCACCTGACCAAGCTCAAATCCCCCACCGCCCCAAAAAAAGTAACAGACTTGAGAAGCCTAATGTGCTGTCATAGGAAGTGTTTGAATTTGCTGCATATCTTTGTATGAGTGCATTTGAAAGAGAATATATGTGTTTGTGTGTGTGAGAGGCTTGTTGGCTGTATAGGTATTGGCAGTGTCTGCTTTCTTTAGTCACTTGGCATGTGCCTCTGGTATGTCTAACACTAGTCTGTACAACCCACCCTGGAGGGTGTAACCATGCCTGTGAAGTAGTCTCCTTATACAGATGCTTGGTTATTGAAATATGTATATGTTGGCATGCAGATTTTTCCCTTTATGACATATTTAAGCACAACATCTGAATGGATATGAAACACAAAACACTAGATGTCCTGTTTCTTTTATTCAGATAAAGAGTCTCCAAGTCATATTTCTGATTTTGTGTATGTTCTGTATTTATTTCCAAACAGAAGTAACTGCGAGGAAGAAAGCAAGCAAACGTGTTAGTGTTTTCTCTTGTTTCTTTCACTTACAGATTTTCACAGTCTGCAGCTTAGAATAATGTGCATTTTTCTTACCTATCCTAAGTTCTTGGGTCCTGTCTTTGTGGCAGCTAGCTATCCAATGGGTGACACGAGGGCTTATACCTAATTTTATACGTCTGGATACAATGCCTGAATGGGGCATTTACATCAAATGTTTTGACCAGGTCTAGGTAGACAGTATGCACAGTTTTGTTTCATTCATTGCTTTGGTGACCTTCTCAAAGATGTCCACCAGGCTGAGTAGAAATTTCCTGGTCTTGATAAAACCAAACTAGGGTGAATTCAGCATGTGTGGGTTTCCTTATCTCTTGATTATTTCCATAATAATTCTTTCCACGGCTTTACAAATGAGACTCGTGGGTTTCATTACCCAGGTCTGTATATATAGCCCTGCCTTGTACAGAAGAATGATGGTTGCAGTCCTTTGCCTCAAGGTTGGCTTTGTGCCAAGTGAACAAAGTTAAATAGTGATTCTAGTGGTCTAGATAAGTTGTGTTTCATGCCATTAGAGGCATACTGGGTTACTGTCTGGACCCATTAATGCAGCCCAAGAAAAAGAGAGTGCAATGGTCAGAGGTCACATAATCCACCAAGGCTCCAACATGCATACAAAAAAATCTACAGAGTACAAAGTTGTAGTTAAAACACTTAATTTATTAAATCAGTTAAGTGCTTTTGTCCCTTCCCGAGACCAAGAGTATTTGAAAATTAAAAGGACCGTATAAGAAGAAAAAAAATCTAAAACTGTTAAGATATTTTTTTTAGTGCAACATAGGTATTATGTTACAGAATATGTAAACATGGCAACCTCTACTCACACATCACCAACCTGATATAAAATTAGAAACATAAGCATTTGAATCGTACTATATACATTTTAAATAATGAATAAAAAAGAGTAATTAATAAAAATTAAAAAAAATTACTAATAGTTATTTACTATAAATGCAGCACATAAATAAACTTGAGTACCAGCTCCTAAGTGAAATATTGCACAGACCTATGCAATACAAATAAGAAAATGAACCATGTTTTTATAATTTTAGCAGACCTGAGTTTTCACACACAAATGGAAATGTTCATTCAGGCCAAAATAAACAAAAGCTAATTATGAATGAAACGCCCCTTATTGTGTGGTCATTATAAGTGTATTTCTAAACTGTACATATAGTGGGAGACATGAGGGGGTCGCATATTTAACTCCATCCCCATAGAATCAGTAGCACATCACATATATACTGTTTAGCAAAGCCATATCTAGATCATTTGGCACATTGAGCAGCTCATTTTACTGGTACCGCTGCATTCCAAAATTCATTATCAGCAACCCCCTTTTTCCCATTTTCCACTTGAGGGTCAGGGTGTTGTGTCAACTGATGCTATCTCTCTTCAATGCCACTCCCTTGCCTTCCTTGACACTCATGCCTGACTGTCACAGATCTTCTTGCACACAATCCATCCACCTGTTTGCTTGATGGTCTTGTTTCCTCTTCTCTTCTTCCTGTCTGTTCCAAATTTACTTCACCAGCTTGACTTCTGCTCTTCTGCAGATGTTTCTGAACCGCCATAATCAGTTCTTTTTGTTCATTCCTGCAATTGGAGGCACTTTGGCTTTTGCATCCTCATTTCTTCATCTGTCCACACAGTGTACACCCTAATATCCAGCCCAAGCACATATCTCCATCAATTCTAGCTTCCTCATCTGCTCTGCCTTTACTGCCCAGGTTTCTGTACCATACAGCAGTACTGGTCACACCCTTCTTTTGTACACCTTACGTTTCAGTTTCTTTGGCATTCTTCTGTCATACACTACACCTGAGACTCTATGCCTGTTGGCTGCTGCCCCTCTGATTCTAGCTTTGACCTCCTCATTCAGAATTCCCTTCTCAACAGCCCACCATGTAGTGAAGCTGTTAAGCAGTTCCATTATTTTTTCGTGTCTCAGTTCTCAGCTTATTTTTAGCTCCATATTTTTCTGCCATTGTATGTCTTGTCTGTACTTTTTCATCACGTGCCTTCAATTTTGCATTCCATTCCCCCTGTCCTTTGCTGAAGTTCTTCCTTAGAGTTTGCCTGTAATACCACATTGTCTGCATACAGCAACTTTGTTCTGTCCCCTGACCTGTTTGCTAATGTAGTCCATCACCATTACGAACAGCAGTGGGCTCAAGGCTGAACTCTACCACTGTTTCTGGGACTTTAAATCACTGCAGGGCTGCCCAAATCAGATTTCTTTTGGACCTTGTCATATGCTTTCTCCAAGTCTAGGAATGCCCAGTTGGACTCTCTGTCATCTCTAGTTTCTTCTCAACTCTCTGTCTCATTGCAGACATCAGTTAAGTTGTAGTGCATCCTGCTCTGAATCCAAACTGCTCATCTCCTGTCTTACTTTCTACTACTGTGCATTCATTTATCAATCACCCTCTCCAAAACATTCATGCTATGTGACAGGTGTTTGATACCTTGTACTGCTCACAGTTGTGAATGTGCTCTTTGTTGTTGAACACTGGCAGTAGTATGCTTATTCTCCAGTCATCTGGGATATGCCTTTCTGTCAAAAAAACATACGCAAGCTGGAGAAACCACTTTATGAAAACACAGCAAAAAATACAGCAAAGCTTTCAGGCATAAAAAACCCTTCTTCAGTGCATTACAAGTTACAAGTGAAGAACATACTGAATTTATAGAGGGTCATCATCACATGACCAGCAGCCCATTGGTCATATGACATACATACAAAAATTAAAATAAAATTATTTAAAAATTCATATTAAAACATATATCATTGCAATACAAATATTACTTCAATTTAGTGTGTTGTAAATATTTAAGAACAGGTTTTAGAGTAACAACATCATTAAGTCCTGGTGATTGGTCTGCCGCTAGCCTAATTATCCATTCGTATTCCTTTAGTTCGAGTATATTATTAATGTCACCTCCACGTAGTGTTGTTCCAACAATATAGATGGCCCTAAAGAAGAATCTATGATGACTACCATTTTCTAATATATGCTTATATAATGCATTAGTGGCTACTGCCCTCTTGATTTCTGATCTATGCTCAACTATTCTATCCTTGAGTTTTCTTATAGTTTTACCTATATAGAATGATGGGCATTGGGAACAAGTAGCCATATATACAACAGACGTGGTGTTACATGTGGCTTTTAAATTAAAGGTATATAATTTATTTGTTACTGGATGTTTAAACTGATGGCCAGTTTGATCAAAAATATCAGGACAACAAGAACAGTTAAAACATTTACAAGTGCCAGGTTTTTCAGGTACTGATGTAGAAGAGAGGTTTAGATCCTTGTAGCATAGTTGTTGTTTAAGCGTTTTCATATTTCTAAGAGAGAAATATGGTCTGTCACCCAAAACTTTTTTAACATTCATACAAGTCATAAGGATCAACCAATTTTTCTGTATAACTTCCTTAATCAAATATGTCTTTGCATTAAAGGAAGTAACAAACCTAATTTTGGTGTTGGATTGCCTTGTTTCAGTCATTCTGACCCCTTCTGTATAGGTGGGTTTAAGAGTAGTGCTTCTATCAGTTATAGTTTTATTTTTAAGTTCAAGTAACAGTTTACTATTATATCCACTGGATACCAATTTCTTAAACATAACTTCAAGTTGTAAGTTAAACTTAGTATCCTCTGTGTTCAATTTACTCACTCTACCAAACTGGGAAGTGACTACACTTCTAAAAACATGTGGTGCATGCATACTATTGAAGTGTAGATAACGTCCCGAGTGTACTTCCTTCTGATATACACTAGTATGAAAACAGTCCTGTGCCCTGTATAACATTAAATCTAGAAAGACAATTTTTTCTTCTGAATATTCCATCTTAAACTTTAGAAATTTAGTAGTATCATTTAAATATTATAGGAAATCATTTAATTTGGTCTGTGTACCTTTCCAGATCATAAAACAATCGTCTACAAAACGTTGGTAGAATACAACATTATCAGCAAACTGATTATCATCATTTAGTATAAATTTCTGTTCCCAACTATATAAAATTAAATTAGCGTAAGTATTCGCCGTTGATGTACCCATGGCTACGCCCGATGTTTGTAAATATAATTGTTTAATAAACAGAAATATATTATTAGCTAAAACCAAATCAAGCAGGCTACATATATTCTCTACCTTACGTGATGTAAAAGATGACTGTTTCATTAAAAATTCTCTGATACTTTCAATCCCATAGCCATTTGGTATTACTGTAAAAAGTGACGTTATATCTAATGTTACTAACAGCATATTACCTTTCATTATTTCCTTTGCTAATGGAGTATTATACCATTCTCTTAACTTTAATAGAAAATCAGTTGTATCTTTTAGAACTGTATTACAGTGATCCAAAAATGGATAAAGTTGTTGCTGTAAGTAAATAGATATTGGCTCGGTGATCCATCCCCCTCCTGATACTATAGGTCTCATGGGGGGCTCACTTATAGATTTATGTATTTTGGGAACGCCATAAAGACATGGTATGACAGGACATGGAACAGTGAAGAAATTAAACAGATCTATATCAATATCATTCTGTAATTGTAAATCATATATTGTCATGTTAATGTTACTAATACACTTCTTAACATCATTGTTGTTAATGCTTCTAAAGGCTGTAGCATCATTAAGTAAAGATAGTACTGAGTCTACATATTTAGCCTTATCCATGAGCACAATAGCATTTCCTTTGTCTGCTGACTTGATAATAATGTCATCATTACTAATTAATGACTTGAGTGCCATATGTTCTAAATTTGTCAAGTTGAAATTTTTTGGTGTTAGAGAGTTTTTATATAACTCCCTAATTTCTAATTCACATATGTCATTAAAAGCAGTTAACACTGGTACATTACTAGGAATAAACATGCTACGCCGTTTGCATAAGGCTCCAATATTACAAAATTATTAATATTACAAGTATTGCAAAACAACATTTTTAGTGTCACAGTTCTTACAAATAATTTAAGGTCAGTCAGTATATGCACAACATCATCATTGGCTGTTGGAATAAAATTTAGTCCCTTTTGCAGTAATGAGTAATGTGCTTCATTTAACACGAAGCCAGATAGGTTCAAAATACCTTGTTTTATCTCCGGACTTGTTTGCTTAGTCCTAAAAGGCTCTCATTTTTCCTCTTCACTGGAGTAGGGGCCCTGTGTGTTGTCGTACTCGTCCTGGATGTACTTCGTTCCACAACTGCTTCAGCCTGGGTTAGCTGAAAACGTGCAAGGTTAAGCATTGTTTGTTGTAGTCTTCCACGCTGTTGAACTCCATTATCCTTTTTGTCTAGTGGGCGTTTCTCCACTTCAAGTACATCTACGTCGATGTTATGCGAATTAGTAGGTGTCGCTGTAATCGTGTCCTCTGATTGGCCAATATTCACAGCTGTAGCTACTGATTCCCGTTGCTTAGAACTAGTGGAAGTATCTTCAAAAGTATCAAGGGTGTCAAGGGGTATTCTTTTATTATTTTTATAGTTAACACCATTATTAGTAGAACCCTGTATTACAGGTTTAGGCCAAGAGAAAATGTGACCTTCTGTCCACACTGCTATGAGTACCATAAGGAACCATTTTATCCCTATCTGCTGTGACCTCATCTGAGTCTGATGGTCTCCCTGACTTCATTTTCCTTAGTGCTGTTCTTACTACTTGTATGGTGAGCTCCTCCGTTTTTTGTCATCCTAGGCTGTCTTTGAGGTAGTACAGCTTCTGTGGTTTTCTTCATTCAGAAGCTTTTGGAGGTACTCCATTGATCTGCCTTTCATGTCCTGTGAATTGTTGTGCTTTCTCTCCAGTCAACTTCCAGGTCTTCAGCCTGGTCTCTGACCTTAGAGCCTTCATTGACCACTGCTTGTAGCTGATTGTGGCAACTGATGGTTCATGCCATGGGCTGACTGTTTCACTGGGGATGACTTTGCAATTGCTGTTTCTATCCTAGTGCCTTTCCTTACTAGGAGAAAGTTCAGCCGATTTGCATCCTGGCCACTCTTGTATGGGATCTTGTGACAGCATCTCTTTTTGAACCATGTGTTGGCTACTATCAAGCCATTTTCCAGACAGAAGTCTATAATGGCCTCTCCTTTATTCCTGTTGCCCCACCCATGTGAATTCAGGCAGTTTTCCTGTCCTGTTCTTTCTCTTCTGATATGACCATTTAGGTCACCCATTATCACCACCACTTCCTGTTGCCCTACATTCTCTAGTAGGTCCTGCAACTGCTGTCTGAATGCATTCTTTTCCTCACTATCATAAACATGTTGTGAGGCAGAGGCTGAAGTCATGAATAATGCCCTGTCATTAGTCTGAGTCTGCCATGAACCTGTTACTAATTCTGATGATATCCCTCACTGTCTTTTTTGAAGCTTCTCCTCGCCACAATTCCCACAACATTTCTACACCATCCTCATACTGAGTAGTAGACTGGATTCCAAGCCAAGTGGCTTTGCTGCACTGCCCTGCCATTTTGTCTCCTGGATACACGAGATGTCCAACCTCCTCCTTACCATCATGTCATCCACTTCCAAGCTGCATCTTGTCAGTGAACCTACACTGAATATAGCAATTCTTAGTTCATGTTTGGCAGGTTGGTTGCTTTTACATCCAGCTTTTGCTCAACAGAGCCATCCCATTTAACACAAGGTGGGAAATTGAATACCATCCAGCCGGTAGCTTATTGACTCAGGGCTGCTGGGCTTTATGGCAGGCATAAACTGGCCAATAGGGGTGCATACACCCCTCCCACCATTAGCTTGAGTCCCTGGCATAGGTCGTAGTAGGTCGGGTCCTCAACCCACTTATCACTGGCAAATACCCATGCCCAGTTTGGTGACATTTGTCAACATGACAAAATCACCTGTAGCCAAACTTTTCACTGTTGAGTGGCTAGCCTTGCCACAGCACTCAGTCTGTGATCCATGGTCTCCTATCATGAAGATACTCTGCACTACAGTAAATGCCCAAAGTGGTTGGTTTATACAGCTGCTCTTCTTGTAGGGCACCATCTAGAGTCTGTGCTGCTGTTCACTCTTCCCACATCTCCATTCTTTGAGTATCAGATGGAAACACTCAGCATGTTTTTTAAAAGTGGGAAGAAACTCACATTGGCATAAGAAGAACATACAAATTCAGGATCTAACCTAGTAGCATCTGCTTGGAAAGTGAAAAACTGTAACCATTATGGCGCACACTCTCATTCCTGAGTCACAAAACATCTTGCAGCTGGGGCAGCCACCTCCTTCATACCACCCTAATTATGATTTTGCAGCTCAGACTTGAAGACTGTCTACTATTGCAGGACAGTTATTGAGAATGTGCAGTATTGCATAATAATTATATAAAGCTATACCCAAGCTCGAGGATGACCGTGACTCTGACTCAATAAAGCCTCCCATCATTACAATAAGCCTGACCCATTCCACCGCTGAAGGCAGGCACAGTTTGCTTAGTACTCACAAGCTGCCATTGTGTATAATTTTATCACTAAACAGATTGACAGCCATTACTTTCATACTTGTTCTACAAAATCTGGTAAAGTTGTCCACTCTTCATGCTAAAGCAGTGATCCCATATGCCTGTACAAACCGGAAAAATGACCTTGTATACCTTGGTGCAGTCCCCTCTGTCCATTAAAGAATCACTTTCTAGGAAGCAGTAAGCTGTCATGTCTAATGCATCTGGACCTTTTCGTTAGGCAAACTACTAACCTTTCAGATGATCATTTCCTAATTACCATGATCACCGCTGCTTATTACGTTTTAAATATGTATGCAAATATCCATTTATTTTTAATTCCATTGCGTACCCTTAATCCAGTAATTTCAGCATAGTTGTATTCCTGTCCATGTACATGGTGTTGGTGGCAAATCATTTATTTTTTTAATTATGTTGTTCTAGTCTCCTGTTTAGATCTGCGCTTTTGCTTCAGCTCTTGTACCTTTTCTGTAAAAGGAATACCTCTAAGCCTAATATGAATTGTCATTAGACAAGCAAAGGAGCTTGCTGTTGGTAGTTTATCCTCCTCTTCTAGATTGTTCATGTCTGGGACATAAGACAATTGATTTTTAGTGATTACTAAATATTTTACAATGTCTTCTGCCAAACATACATCATCTAAAGTAACTGCAATGTGCTGTATATTATGTTACTTCATGGCAACATTTTTCAATATCTTTCTTTCAAACTGAATGAAATGCAAGTAAAATTAATACTTAGTTGCCCATTTATAAAATGTTACTGTTCAATGTTTAATTTAGATTGAATATAGGCTTGATTTTGTCAACTGTATTCTGATTCATAATTCATCAACCTGTAAATATCTGCTTTTACATGTTTGAATAGGTCATCTGCCAGTACAATTAGAGGTGTAGTTACAGCCTCGCATCACTAGGGGGTACTGCAATCAAATAAAAGGGAGCAGCTCGTTTTATCAAAACTGCTACTAAAGTACTACTGTAGCATCTCTCTTGACCTCTTGGTGCAATAAATCTGGCCAAAGCCAAAAACGGGGACATTTTTTAAATACTGTTTTTATAAACTTAAAGTTGATACGAGGTTTTGCATTAGCGTGCATATTCTTGAAGGATGTACGTTCTGAAACTCAATGTCTTGACATTATTCATGATAATGAATATACATATACATTATTATGGCTTCAATCCTCAATGATTTTTCCAGAAGACCACAATTTTTGTGATGCAGACCAAAAGTATGAGGCAAAAAAAAAAAAGACATTTTATGAAAAATCTAGACATTTGAGAGTTATATACTGTAGTCATGTGTTTAATGATCTTTAAGCCTCGTAGTCACAGCATATAAAGCAGTTGTCTGCACACCACAAATGAAAATAGGAAGACTAAGCACTTAAATGTTCATTTTATAGAACTGACTGTAATAAGTTTAGAAATGGGTATTATATCTTTATTGGAAAGTTTCTATTAAACCAATTTAATTTAGTTTTTGCTAGTCTATGTATATGTGTCGAGAAATAAAAGGCATATGGTGAAAAGTTTATATTGTAATGTAGATTTTGTGCTCCTTAGTCTTTTATTTAACTCAGAGGTCTTATAGGTTCATAGGTTCATACTTGTGTACTAGGCCAACGGCCCTGGAGCCTTTACAAGCCTAGCCCATAGAAGTGCCCCGGCATCATGACTCCGTTAGTTCCTGGTTCCACTATCAAGTAGAGCCACTGGAGTGATCCCCGGGGTGAACTTTCTATTTCCCATCCACTCATCAAGATTTCTCTTGAAAAGGGCCAGTGAGGTGCTTTGCTTGACATGTATGGGAAGTCTATTCCAGAGCATGGGCAGTCTCTGGGTTATGAACCTGTCCCTACAGCATGTTCTGTCTAAACAACACATTCCACTTTTTTCTCAGATAAGGGTCAAGAAACATTGCATTGCATTGCAATGTAACATAATACGGGTCTGTATCAGAATGCCGAACATTCAGTTACACGAATCACTAAAGGCTGACACCTAAACATCAAACCGCAAGTACACCAAACGTCAAAAAGCACGAAATTCAAATTATCGAATCCCCATAGTTGGCCACATCATGTTTAGTAAGGTAAAACGTCAGCAGGAGATTCCCTTATCCTGTATAGCACACTAATGTACATGTGCAATAGATACTGACCTTAGGGTTAGAAGTAGGGTTAAGGTAAGTGCATATATAGTAATACATTTAACCTACATGTGCAATAGATACTGACCTTAGGGTTAGAAGTAGAGTTAAGGTAAGTGCATATATAGTAATACATTTAACCTACATGTGCAATAGATACTGACCTTAGGGTTAGAAGTAGAGTTAAGGTAAGTGCATATATAGTAATACATTTAACATACATATGCAGTAGATACTGACCTTAGGGTTAGAAGTAGGGTTAAGGTAAGTGCATATATAGTAATACATTTAATGCACATGTACAATAGATACTGACCTTAGGGTTAGAAGTAGGGTTAAGGTAAGTGCATATATAGTAATACATTTAACGTACATGTGCAATAGATACTGACTTTAGGGTTAGAAGTAGGGTTAAGGTAAGTTCATATATAGTAATACATTTAACCTACATATGCAATAGATACTGACCTTAGGGTTAGAAGTAGGGTTAAGGTAAGTGCATATATAGTAACACATTTAACGTACATGTGCAATAGATACTGATCTTAGGGTTAGAAGTAGGGTTAAGGTAAGTGCATATATAGTAATACATTGAATGGCTCCCTATTACGCTGTCGCAGAAGCAGGTTGTCGAATGCGTCTTTGTCAAAGTGTAAAGCGCAAAAAGGCAAAATAGCGAAGCGGCTTTTCAGCAAATTCTTTCCCGGGGAAAGAATTTGTTTGTCCGCTTTCACTACTTTGCCTTTTTGGCACTGTAGTGTGATCTCAGAGTTGGTATATTTAAGTAGGGGGGTCTGGGGGGGGGGGGGCGAACCCCCTAATAATAAGTAATGTTTTACAGTTTTTTTTTTTTTTTTTTGGAACAGCAATTGTTTTCCCTTGGAAGATAATCGCTGTTCTGAAGTTTCAATGTTTTTAGCTTTTAGATACTGACCTTAGGGTTAGAAGTAGGGTTAAGTTAAGTGCATGTATAGTAATACAGTTGTGTAATAGATATGTAAATTAAACTTTTCCCGTACTTAAGTGTTGTATGTTCACATTCAGATCCATTTGTGTGTAATGCACGTTTAATTAGGATATGGAATATATGGGTGAAGTGTACACATGGGTGAAGTGTTGAGTATTTCTTTTGTTTGGGTAGACAGTACATAGCGGGAGGTGAAGATGACCAACTATGGCATTTCGATAATTTGTATTTTGCGCTTTTTGACGTTTGGTGTACTTGTGGTTCGATGTTTAGGTGTTGGCGTTTAGGGATTCGCATATGTGAACATTTGGCATTCTGATATAGACCCACATAATACAGCATGGATGCCTTAATAGAATGCAGAACCGTGTGTGGGTTTGTGAATATTTTTTTATTTATTTTATTTTACATTTGTTGACTGGGCTAGTCTAGCTGGATACATGTCCATTTTCAGTAGAGGCCCAGGGAGATAAGCTCCAAGCAGATAAAAAGAGAAAATACAATACTTAAAAAAATACTATACATACATTTCAATGCTTAGACCATTTTTTTTTTTTTTTTTTTTTTTTATTGCAATACATTGGAGAATTAAACTTATATGGGAAGAAAAAATTTAATTTAAGTACAGTGGTATATAGTCAATGCATAGTTTAAGATACAACAATTTTAGATACACACAAGGTCAGAAGATGATAATATTTAGGCCTAAGAAAGAGAGATGGAGGCATAAGAAGGTTGTGGAAGAAAAGAATAGGAAATAATACCCTGGTAGTATATGATTTGTTCGCATAGAGAATTGTTGTAGAGGGCACATGGAACAGGAGTAAGGGTTGAAAGCAAGATGAGAGAAATAGGGAGAGGAAGTAGGGTTCAGTCTGGTTTAGAGCAGGGACAAAGCCAGAGAATTTTCAGATGTTCTCTGGGGTTTTTTTTAAAAGAGATGTAGATGAGAGAGATGTGAGTGTTGTAGGGAGCTGGTTCCAGATTTTGCCCACCACATTAGTAAAAAGTGAGTCGCCTACTTTGTTATTAGATTTAACATTGGAAATGAGTAACTTATTAGCTGAGCAAAGTGTTTCCAGATTTTTATAAGGGGAGATCAGGTTAGTAAGGATAGAGGTATTATTTGGGTGGTAAAGAATTTTTTGTACGATCACTAGTTGATTATACAGAAGATGGCTTTGAAGTTCGAACCATCCAAGCTGTTTAAGATTAAGACAGTGATGGGTTCTGAAAGGCGTGCCTGTGGCAAATCTGGCTATGTTGTTATAACTGGTTTCAAGCTTGCTTAGATTGTGCCTTGATAGATTGGTGTATATAGCGGAAGCATAGAATAGGGTGGAAGCGAGGTGAGTCTGGGCAATGGAGGTTCTAGCTTGTGGAGTGAGGAATGGTTTGACTCTATACAGGGAGCCTAGTTTTTTATTAACAGATTGAATAGTATTGTTGATATGCTCATCGAAGTTGAGTTTGTTATCTATGGTAATGCCCAGGAGACTTGGAGTAGTATCAGGGGAAATAGTAGTTCCATTATTAGAGGTAATTATGAAGTCGATCTCTGGTGACTTTAGGGTAGGAGCAAAAAGCAGAAGTTTTTTGGGGGGGGGATTTAGGAGAAGGCAATGATGGGTAAACCAACTTTCAACAGTGTTAAATACTATTTGACTGAGGGTTTGAAGAGAGGTTGCTGATTTAGCAGTACAGATCAAGGTTAAGTCATCAACATATTGTATACAGGTGGCTTTAAGAAATACAGTGTTGAGATCATTAATAAAAATCGAGAAAAGAAGAGGGCCTAGGATAGATCCTTGAGGGACTCCAATGTTTACGGGTAGAGGTGTAGAGAGAGTATTGTCCCAGAGCACTGCTTGTTGCCTATTTTCAAGATAGGATGTAAACCAGCGTATTGCTTGTGGGTCAAGAGATTGGGCTTTTAGTACACTGATCAGTAATTTGTGGTTCACCATATCAAAGGCTTTGGATAAGTCAATGAATAGTGGAGAACAAAGAGAGTTATTATTTTGATTTCTGTTGATACAGTCTGTGAAAGTTAGTAGGGCGGTAGTTGTACTATGAAAGGGCCTGAAGCCATGCTGGCTGTTGGCTAGTAAATTATTATGGAGCAGATGTTGAAGTAGTTGATAGTGAATACATTTTTCCATTATTTTGGCCAGAGGGGAAAGTAAAGCAATAGGTCTAAAATTAGAGATATCAGTGGAATTACTTCCTTTATGTAAGGGGATGATATGGGAGACTTTCCAAATGGATGGGATGTTTCCTTCTATAATTGTTCGGTTTATAAGGATGGATATGGGATATGCAATGACTTTGGCTGCTATGTGAAGGTATTCAGCTGGGAGGCGGTCAGCAGAAGGGGTACAGGGTTTGAGTTTTTGTAGGAGTTTACAGATAAAGGATGTATATGAATGCTTTTGTTTGTGGCAATACGTGTTACAGCTTCTAATGAGATACATGGGGTAAATACCTTAATGTGTCATATTTCTTTAACCCACCCCCCAAAAAAATATAATGAAATGAGCCAGTCTGATTGTACAGAGGCAGGCTGTGCTTTTGTGCTGCTGGAAGCCTAACTTTGGTAAGGAGCTCTGGCTGCTGGTATGGGTGGTCAGAGGGACAAGATGAAGGGGATGACAGGAAGGAGCTCTGGCTGTTGATATGGCTGACCAGAGGGATAGAATGAAGGGGATGACAGGATGTGAAGAATACCCAATGCCTGTGCAATCTCTGGGGAGGCCGTGAGCTAGGCAGGTCAGCTTTGCTTAATGCAGGATCTGGTGATAATGTCCTGACATTATTACAATGGCCATTGTTACATCTAGATCAAATGATTGGCCGCAGTGAGAATGATGACACCCAGGCTACATGCTAGGTACTTCCCTTTGGATACTTCATTCCACAGGCCTAGTACAGAGTTACCATCTGAGTTTGCCTTCCTAAATAGTCAGTGGCCCCCTCAGTGAAGGGTAATATTTGGTGGTACCCAGCAGGAGCGGTTAAGGGATAAAGCTATGATTTAAGTGTGGAAGTTATGGAGTAATGGCTTGAGGCTGCATGGGCTGGAGAGCAGATCAGAATAAAAACTAGATAAATGACAGATTCCCTTTTAGTGATGTATAAGCGGCTGCAGCCTGGAATGCAGAAATCAGGAAGTTCACAATCTTTAATGAATAGGATTGTTGTTAACAGTCTGACACGGATGTAAAATGTGGGTAGTTTGGCCAGGGACTAGTCAAAGATCAGTTCCTTGTACTGTTGCTGCCACCTAGTATGTAAACAGACAATTTTCTGGATGCATTTTCTAAGCCTGAAGCATAGTTCTCTTTGTTGCCATGATCTGGATGACGCATTGAATGCTGTTAACTGGCAAATGTTTTTCCTTTCTGCTGTTTCTTTTGTTGTTCACAACTAAGGAGTTGCTGAAAGCCCTTGTGGTATGTAAGGTGCAGTCCAGTCAAAACGTTGTGCAGTTGCAACAACAATGGTGGGACTGGCTATTGTGATTGGTACCTGTTCTTATTAAACTAAGCATAGATGATGACATTGAGCCCTGTTTAGTAATGCTTAAATGGACCCCCCCCCACACACACACACACAAAAAAAGACTGGAATAAGTCATAATGTGCCAAAATTCTTTGCAACTGACAAGGAAGTGTTGAAACCCTGTATGGTCACACACTCTGATTACAGAGACTGAAAACCTTAAAGGTATTACTAGCTAGAGTTGGAATAACTTCTGAAGTGCGAGCTATAAGATTTCAAAACTGGACTTTCAGTGATAACCAGCCAGTAAGACCTCAGGTGTCTAATTTAAAATGTACTGTAAAGTTGTGGTTAGATCCTGAAAAATTTTAACAATTCGAGCACTAGACTGTTTTAAAAAAGCTTTACCTAAGGTACTTTATAATAATTCTTTTACATCTGTATATATCAATAAAACAATTTCCAAGCGTATTAGGATTTTGAATGGAACCAGACAGGGCTGCCCACTATCTCCTCACCTTTTCAATTTATACTTTGAACTTCTATTCTTGTACATTTTTCAAAAGACATTTCATCATATCCCAAAAGTTTTGAATAATATGATAACCTTATCAGCCTTTGCTGATGATTTAAATATCTATTTTGAACTCCCCAATACAGACTTTAGAACATTTCTCAGTTGAGGATAGGATTTTATTTAAGTTTCAAATTATGAAATAAATCAACCTAAATCTCTTATCTTTCCAATTAACCCTCTAAGCTGTAAAGAAACCTACCTCTCAGATTTGGCTATTGGGATAAAATACTCTCTCAAATATTTAGGAATAATTTTTGATCATAACCGTCAATATATGTGACAAAATAATCTATCCAAAACCTGGGCCTATATTTTACAGGACACCCATAGATGGAGGCAAGTGAAACTATCACTCCTGTCAAAGGCAGCAATAATTAAAATGAACATTTTACCCAAATTAATATATCAGATTAATGTGTCAAGTATAATTGTTCCAAAAAAATGTTTTCATAAAAATCTGTGTGGAATTATCCACGTTTATCTGGCATCCCAGGTCGACCAGAATCAGCTACTCAGAATTAATTTACCCTAAGGAGAATGGGGGCACTTGGCATGCTGGACTATCTGTTGTATTACGACATAATCTGTTCAAACAGAATCATGCACATTTCAGAATTTAGCCCTAAAAGCAAAGACTGGACCCCTCTCTGGGTTAAAATTTGGTATGAGCATGTTAAAGGTACCCATATCAATCCAAGAGCTCTTCCCTTCCCTAGATTAGATGACTGTGAGAAGCTTAAACTACAGATCTCGCCTAAAGCATAAAATTAAAGTATTTCAAAATGTGCTAGAAACTTTTTAAACTTAAATAAGGCCCTCACATTGTTGCACCCATTCATCTGAACCCAGATATTAAACTTAACAGTAATATGATAAACTTGGGCAAATACCTGCTTATTAAAATTGTAGTGTATGGGATATTTACAAGTACATAGAGAAACCTCTTAATCAAGCTAAGCTAACTCTTAAACTGCATAACGGCTATACCATAATATTAAGGCAAATTAGAGAGCTCATCGGCTTTAATAAGAGCTCCAGTTATCAACAAATCTGATCTCTATACTTGTATAACATTACTTAAAACTCTGTCTTACAAAAAAGAGATGGTATCCAATGTCTATAGATTAATTATTTCTATTAATATCAGTTGTCTCTGATATACTCAAAATACTGGAGTGAAAATGGACAAGGAACTCGCAGATGAGTTAAAATCCCAAAATATTGAATCCGCTGTTAAGCTGACTCCATTTAAAAACCTCATCTATATACTATTTATTCTCATTGCCCATGCCGTTCATTTCCTATTTATTTATTTCACATATTGTGGAACTGTAAGTATATGTACAAACTCTGGTGTTCCTTAAAAGTGTGATTAGAAGAAATAGGCTATGGAAAATCAACATTGTCTTGGGAATTTGCCATTCTTAATATCACCTCTATCTATATCTAAGCAGAAATTGCATATCTTAATTACTCTGTCTGCATTAGTCAGGTTTTATGTTGCACAAAATTGGTTGGACCACTCTAAACTTTATTTATTTCCAGTTTGATGACCTCAGAAGTCCACTGAGCTAAGCAGAGCCCATTTTCAGTGGAGACCCGGGGAGAAAATCTCCAAAAGCAGTTAACATAAGTACAGTATGGAATATACAGTATACAAAGGCATAAATATACAATTTAAAATACAAATACAAAAATACAAAATCGGAGAGTATACGTGTAAAAACACAAATGTTAAAATATAGATTAAAGACAAAAGTAATACAAAGAATATAACTAAAAGTACAAGTCATAAAGTGTTTATACAATTTTAGTGTTTGTTCTAACAGTAATGTTGGTGATCAGAGATGATAGTAGATGAGATTGAAGGGAGGTTTGAAAGAGATGACAGTGTAATTTAGGTGGGAAGGGAGCAGGAACAGTCCCAGTTTGAGGTACGGTAAGAATGGAAGAGAGAATTGAAATTAGAGTGGTTGCGAGTGCAGCAGATGGAGGGAGGGAGAAAATTCTATAGTTTAGCTAAGGAGTGTGACAGAAGTAATTGGCCAGGAGGGCATAGGAGTTTATAGATTTTTAAGGAAGTTTTGGTTTTCAGATCTAAGAGTAAGACTGGGGAGGTAAGAGGTTAAGATAGATGAGGGGCAGATGGAGGGTTGGAATATGAGTTTGTGAGCAGTGGTGAGTTGTATCAATTTCAGGTAATTAGGAAGCTCAAGCCAGTTTAGGGAGTGGAGGGAATGACAGTGATGGGTGGAGTATTTGGACCCTGTAGCAAATTTACAGACTTTGTTATAGCAGGCCTCCGGTTTGTTTTTTTGGCTAAGCTGGAGATGAGTAAGTAGAGGGGCACCATATATAAGAGAGGGGAGCAGGTAGGAGGAGGCTAGAGTACATCTCGTAGAAGTGGTTAGATAGCGATTTTGTCTATGCAGCAGACCTAGTTTTTGGTGGTGTTTTTTATATTATTTTGGATGTGGATATCAAATTTGAAATGTTCATCAATGGTGACTCCGAGTAGTTTGGTGTGAAGTACAATATCAATTAGAGTGTTATTGTGGCTTTTTATTTTAAAGGAGCTTTTGTCTATGGTGAAATTTCTTGAAGGAGAGAATATCATGATTTTGTTTTGTTAGCATTGAGAGCGAGATGGTTGTTTAGCATCCAAGTTTTGGAATTGGAGAAGGCTGTTTTGGGTTTTTGAAGGAGTTCAGAGGGAGAGTTTGCTGTACAGATGATTGTGGAATCATCAGCATACTGGATCAGTGTAGCATTATCTTCAAAACCATGGCTGTTAAATATGTATCTGCACATAAACTTATAACCAAAGATATGAATAAACTTTCCTACTATCAGAAATATTGGAACCTTCTCCTCAAACATATAAGAAAAAAAAAAAACATACTGAAAATATTTGCTCTAACCAGTTACAATTTTAACTTCCTAACTACTTGTATCTGTAATGGTATTATTAAGTGGATGTTTGTCAAGGTTTGAACCATTTCCTTATTGTAACCTAAATAATATGACTTATTTTTTTTTACCAAGGCGGCCACGGTGGTGCAGCGGTTAGCATTGCCACCTCACAGCAAGAGGTTCTCTGGTTTTATTCTCAGCTGGGGTACCTTCTGTGTGGAGTCTGCATGTCCTCCCTGTGGTCACATGGGTTTCCTCCCACATCTCAAAGACATGCAGTAGGTGGATTGGACACTCTAAATTGGCCCTAGGTGTGAGTGTGTGCATGTGTGTGCCTTCTGTGGAAGGTTGGGCGCCGAGCTGGCAACTCAACACCATAAAACTCCACTGCCAGTCATGAGCAGACAGATCATGAGCAGACAGATGATCCGCTGTGGTGACCCCTAACCGGGAAAAAGCCTAAAGAAGAAGAATTTTTTACCAGCTGTTCTTTGTAGCATTTACTCTATATAGTCTGTCAAACAAATATGTATAAAGTATGAAAGAAAATAAAACATTTTTTAAAAAAAAGGTATTACCTGGTAATGTGTGTGAGTTTTGTGGCATGATCCGAATAAGTCTGCCAAGTTGGTACCTTTATAGGTTCATAGGTTCATACTAGGCTATATGCCCTAGGGCATTTACAAACCTAGCCAGAGTGTGTTTGGCTTTCGCCACCCCTTGGAATGAGTTTACTGTGCCCTTTTTAAGGTTAGTTTACTGTGCCTCTGTCTAGCAGTGACACAGAAGTGACCCCCGGGGTAAACCTACGATCTCCCATCCACTCGTCAAGATTCTTCTTGAAGAGAGTCAGTGAGGGCTTCTGTCTAACACGGACTGGGATTCTATTCCAGAGTGAAGGGAGCCTCTGGGTTATGAATCTGTCCTTCCAGCATGTCCTATTTATTTCTGTGCTGAGGTTCAATTCTCTCGATTGCGTAGCTCTAAGGGATTTGGATTTTCTGAGATGGAGCATGTCCATTAATTCTGGGTTGGAAATGGCTTTGTACGGCAGGCATAGATCGCCTCTGAGTAGGTGGTATGCAACTGAGTAGAGCTGGAGTTTCTTTAGCTGAGCAGCATATGGCATCTGTTTGAGTCCCTTGATCCTCTTTGT